>NW_027638417.1:0-27500 GCF_951216825.1 Electrona antarctica | reverse complement strand
GGTCAATTTTCTTGTTAGTGAACACCAATGCGTACTCCCACAGTACCCTCCCCAAGTAACCTCAACCGTGAGACTCATGGATGTCCAGACTGAGACCCTTATATATTTGGTCAAGCCAGGGTGCTCCTGTGTCAGCTTCTGCTACACATGAAGATTGGGATCATAGGAAGTGAAATTGGAACGATACCGAGAAGATTGGAATCAAACCAATAGGAAGTGAAATTGGAACGATACAGAGAAGATTGGAATCAAACCAAAAGGAACTGAAATTGGAACGATACAGTCAACACCAATGCGTACTCCCACAGTACCCTCCCCAAGTAACCTCAACCGTGAGACTCATGGATGTCCAGACTGAGACCCTTATATATTTGGTCAAGCCAGGGTGCTCCTGTGTCAGCTTCTGCTACACATGAAGATTGGGATCATAGGAAGTGAAATTGGAACGATACCGAGAAGATTGGAATCAAACCAATAGGAAGTGAAATTGGAACGATACAGAGAAGATTGGAATCAAACCAAAAGGAACTGAAATTGGAACGATACAGAGAAGATTGGGATCAAACCGAAAGGAACTGGAATTTTACGTTCCTTTTGTCGATCTGGCGCCAATTTTCTTGTTAGTGAACACCAATGCGGACTCCCACAGTACCCTCCCCAGGTAACCTCAGCCGTGAGACCCCTGGATGTCCACACTGAGATAGATATATCGATCTATAGATAAATCGCTATCTATCTATCTATCTATCTATCTATCTATCTATCTATCTATCTATCTATCTATAATAAAATTGGAACGATACAGAGAAGAATGGGATCAGACCAATAGGAACTGAAATTGGAACGATACAGTGAAGATTGGGATCATAGGAAGTGAAATTGGAACGATACAGTGAAGATTGGGATCATAGGAAGTGAAATTGGAACGATACAGAGAAGATTGGGATCATAGGAACTGAAATTGGAACGATACAGTGAAGATTGGGATCATAGGAAGTGAAATTGGAACGATACAGAGAAGATTGGGAACATAGGAACTGAAATTGGAACGATACAGAGAAGATTGGGATCATAGGAACTGAAATTGGAACGATACAGTGAAGATTGGGATCATAGGAAGTGAAATTGGAACGATACAGTGAAGATTGGGATCATAGGAAGTGAAATTGGAACGATACAGAGAAGATTGGGAGGAACTGAAATTGGAACGATATAGAGAAGATTGGGAGCAAAGTTAGGAAGTGGAATTATGGCAACGAGGACTCCCACATATCCACCAATGCGCAACCGTGTGGCTCATGGATGTCCAGACTGATATAGCTAGATCGATCGATAGTAACCTATCGATCTGTCTGTCTGTCTGTCTGTCTGTCTGTCTGTCTGTCTGTCTGTCTGTCTGTCTGTCTGTCTGTCTGTCTGTCTGTCTGTCTGTCTGTCTGTCTGTCTGTCTGTCTGTCTGTCTGTCTGTCTGTCTGTCTGTCTGTCTGTCTGTCTGTCTGTCTGTCTGTCTGTCTGTCTGTCTGTCTGTCTGTCTGTCTGTCTGTCTGTCTGTCTGTCTGTCTGTCTGTCTGTCTGTCTGTCTGTCTGTCTGTCTGTCTGTCTGTCTGTCTGTCTGTCTGTCTGTCTGTCTGTCTGTCTGTCTGTCTGTCTGTCTGTCTGTCTGTCTGTCTGTCTGTCTGTCTGTCTGTCTGTCTGTCTGTCAATCCAGGGTCAATTTTCTTGTTAGTGAACACCAATGCGTACTCCCACAGGAAGTGAAATTGGAACGATACCGAGAAGATTGGAATCAAACCAATAGGAAGTGAAATTGGAACGATACAGAGAAGATTGGAATCAAACCAAAAGGAACTGAAATTGGAACGATACAGAGAAGATTGGGATCAAACCAAAAGGAACTGGAATTTTACGTTCCTTTTGTCGATCTGGCGCCAATTTTCTTGTTAGTGAACACCAATGCGGACTCCCACAGTACCCTCCCCAGGTAACCTCAGCCGTGAGACCCCTGGATGTCCACACTGAGATAGATATATCGATCTATAGATAAATCGCTATCTATCTATCTATCTATCTATCTATCTATCTATCTATCTATCTATCTATCTATCTATCTATAATAAAATTGGAACGATACAGAGAAGAATGGGATCAGACCAATAGGAACTGAAATTGGAACGATACAGTGAAGATTGGGATCATAGGAAGTGAAATTGGAACGATACAGTGAAGATTGGGATCATAGGAAGTGAAATTGGAACGATACAGAGAAGATTGGGATCATAGGAACTGAAATTGGAACGATACAGTGAAGATTGGGATCATAGGAACTGAAATTGGAACGATACAGAGAAGATTGGGAACATAGGAACTGAAATTGGAACGATACAGAGAAGATTGGGATCATAGGAACTGAAATTGGAACGATACAGTGAAGATTGGGATCATAGGAAGTGAAATTGGAACGATACAGTGAAGATTGGGATCATAGGAAGTGAAATTGGAACGATACAGAGAAGATTGGGAGGAACTGAAATTGGAACGATATAGAGAAGATTGGGAGCAAAGTTAGGAAGTGGAATTATGGCAACGAGGACTCCCACATATCCACCAATGCGCAACCGTGTGGCTCATGGATGTCCAGACTGATATAGCTAGATCGATCGATAGTAACCTATCTATCTATCTATCTATCTATCTATCTATCTATCTATCTATCTATCTATCTATCTATCTATCTATCTATCTATCTATCTATCTATCTATCTATCTATCTATCTATCTATCTATCTATCTATCTATCTATCTATCTATCTATCTATCTATCTATCTATCTATCTATCTATCTATCTATCTATCTATCTATCTATCTATCTATCTATCTATCTATCTATCTATCTATCTATCTATCTATCTATCTATCTATCTATCTATCAATCCAGGGTCAATTTTCTTGTTAGTGAACACCAATGCTTACTCCCACAGTACCCTCCCCAAGTAACCTCAACCGTGAGACTCATGGATGTCCAGACTGAGACCCTTATATATTTGGTCAAGCCAGGGTGCTCCTGTGTCAGCTTCTGCTACACATGAAGATTGGGATCATAGGAAGTGAAATTGGAACGATACCGAGAAGATTGGAATCAAACCAGAAGTGAAATTGGAACGATACAGAGAAGATTGGAATCAAACCAAAAGGAACTGAAATTGGAACGATACAGAGAAGATTGGGATCAAACCAAAAGGAACTGGAATTTTACGTTCCTTTTGTCGATCTGGCGCCAATTTTCTTGTTAGTGAACACCAATGCGGACTCCCACAGTACCCTCCCCAGGTAACCTCAGCCGTGAGACCCCTGGATGTCCACACTGAGATAGATATATCGATCTATAGATAAATCGCTATCTATCTATCTATCTATCTATCTATCTATCTATCTATCTATCTATCTATCTATCTATCTATCTATCTATAATAAAATTGGAACGATACAGAGAAGAATGGGATCAGACCAATAGGAACTGAAATTGGAACGATACAGTGAAGATTGGGATCATAGGAAGTGAAATTGGAACGATACAGTGAAGATTGGGATCATAGGAAGTGAAATTGGAACGATACAGAGAAGATTGGGATCATAGGAACTGAAATTGGAACGATACAGTGAAGATTGGGATCATAGGAAGTGAAATTGGAACGATACAGAGAAGATTGGGAACATAGGAACTGAAATTGGAACGATACAGAGAAGATTGGGATCATAGGAACTGAAATTGGAACGATACAGTGAAGATTGGGATCATAGGAAGTGAAATTGGAACGATACAGTGAAGATTGGGATCATAGGAAGTGAAATTGGAACGATACAGAGAAGATTGGGAGGAACTGAAATTGGAACGATATAGAGAAGATTGGGAGCAAAGTTAGGAAGTGGAATTATGGCAACGAGGACTCCCACATATCCACCAATGCGCAACCGTGTGGCTCATGGATGTCCAGACTGATATAGCTAGATCGATCGATAGTAACCTATCTATCTATCTATCTATCTATCTATCTATCTATCTATCTGTCTGTCTGTCTGTCTGTCTGTCTGTCTGTCTGTCTGTCTGTCTGTCTGTCTGTCTGTCTGTCTGTCTGTCTGTCTGTCTGTCTGTCTGTCTGTCTGTCTGTCTGTCTGTCTGTCTGTCTGTCTGTCTGTCTGTCTGTCTGTCTGTCTGTCTGTCTGTCTGTCTGTCTGTCTATCTATCAATCCAGGGTCAATTTTCTTGTTAGTGAACACCAATGCGTACTCCCACAGGAAGTGAAATTGGAACGATACCGAGAAGATTGGAATCAAACCAATAGGAAGTGAAATTGGAACGATACAGAGAAGATTGGAATCAAACCAAAAGGAACTGAAATTGGAACGATACAGAGAAGATTGGGATCAAACCAAAAGGAACTGGAATTTTACGTTCCTTTTGTCGATCTGGCGCCAATTTTCTTGTTAGTGAACACCAATGCGGACTCCCACAGTACCCTCCCCAGGTAACCTCAGCCGTGAGACCCCTGGATGTCCACACTGAGATAGATATATCGATCTATAGATAAATCGCTATCTATCTATCTATCTATCTATCTATCTATCTATCTATCTATCTATCTATCTATAATAAAATTGGAACGATACAGAGAAGAATGGGATCAGACCAATAGGAACTGAAATTGGAACGATACAGTGAAGATTGGGATCATAGGAAGTGAAATTGGAACGATACAGTGAAGATTGGGATCATAGGAAGTGAAATTGGAACGATACAGAGAAGATTGGGATCATAGGAACTGAAATTGGAACGATACAGTGAAGATTGGGATCATAGGAAGTAAAATTGGAACGATACAGAGAAGATTGGGAACATAGGAACTGAAATTGGAACGATACAGAGAAGATTGGGATCATAGGAACTGAAATTGGAACGATACAGTGAAGATTGGGATCATAGGAAGTGAAATTGGAACGATACAGTGAAGATTGGGATCATAGGAAGTGAAATTGGAACGATACAGAGAAGATTGGGAGGAACTGAAATTGGAACGATATAGAGAAGATTGGGAGCAAAGTTAGGAAGTGGAATTATGGCAACGAGGACTCCCACATATCCACCAATGCGCAACCGTGTGGCTCATGGATGTCCAGACTGATATAGCTAGATCGATCGATAGTAACCTATCTATCTATCTATCTATCTATCTATCTATCTATCTATCTATCTATCTATCTATCTATCTATCTATCTATCTATCTATCTATCTATCTATCTATCTATCTATCTATCTATCTATCTATCTATCTATCTATCTATCTATCTATCTATCTATCTATCTATCTATCTATCTATCTATCTATCTATCTATCTATCAATCAATCAATCAATCCAGGGTCAATTTTCTTGTTAGTGAACACCAATGCGTACTCCCACAGTACCCTCCCCAAGTAACCTCAACCGTGAGACTCATGGATGTCCAGACTGAGACCCTTATATATTTGGTCAAGCCAGGGTGCTCCTGTGTCAGCTTCTGCTACACATGAAGATTGGGATCATAGGAAGTGAAATTGGAACGATACCGAGAAGATTGGAATCAAACCAATAGGAAGTGAAATTGGAACGATACAGAGAAGATTGGAATCAAACCAAAAGGAACTGAAATTGGAACGATACAGAGAAGATTGGGATCAAACCGAAAGGAACTGTAATTTTACGTTCCTTTTGTCGATCTGGCGCCAATTTTCTTGTTAGTGAACACCAATGCGGACTCCCACAGTACCCTCCCCAGGTAACCTCAGCCGTGAGACCCCTGGATGTCCACACTGAGATAGATATATCGATCTATAGATAAATCGCTATCTATCTATCTATCTATCTATCTATCTATCTATCTATCTATCTATAATAAAATTGGAACGATACAGAGAAGAATGGGATCAGACCAATAGGAACTGAAATTGGAACGATACAGTGAAGATTGGGATCATAGGAAGTGAAATTGGAACGATACAGTGAAGATTGGGATCATAGGAAGTGAAATTGGAACGATACAGAGAAGATTGGGATCATAGGAACTGAAATTGGAACGATACAGTGAAGATTGGGATCATAGGAAGTGAAATTGGAACGATACAGAGAAGATTGGGAACATAGGAACTGAAATTGGAACGATACAGAGAAGATTGGGATCATAGGAACTGAAATTGGAACGATACAGTGAAGATTGGGATCATAGGAAGTGAAATTGGAACGATACAGTGAAGATTGGGATCATAGGAAGTGAAATTGGAACGATACAGAGAAGATTGGGAGGAACTGAAATTGGAACGATATAGAGAAGATTGGGAGCAAAGTTAGGAAGTGGAATTATGGCAACGAGGACTCCCACATATCCACCAATGCGCAACCGTGTGGCTCATGGATGTCCAGACTGATATAGCTAGATCGATCGATAGTAACCTATCTATCTATCTATCTATCCATCTATCTATCCATCCATCCATCCATCCATCCATCTATAATAAAATTGGAACGATACAGAGAAGAATGGGATCAGACCAATAGGAACTGAAATTGGAACGATACAGTGAAGATTGGGATCATAGGAAGTGAAATTGGAACGATACAGAGAAGATTGGGAGGAACTGAAATTGGAACGATATAGAGAAGATTGGGAGCAAAGTTAGGAAGTGGAATTATGGCAACGAGGACTCCCACATATCCACCAATGCGCAACCGTGTGGCTCATGGATGTCCAGACTGATATAGCTAGATCGATCGATAGTAACCCATCCATCCATCCATCCATCCATCCATCCATCCATCAATCAATCCAGGGTCAATTTTCTTGTTAGTGAACACCAATGCGTACTCCCACAGTACCCTCCCCAAGTAACCTCAACCGTGAGACTCATGGATGTCCAGACTGAGACCCTTATATATTTGGTCAAGCCAGGGTGCTCCAGCCTCGTCGAAACAGAGTTTCGCCCCTGGGAGTCACGGAGGTCTGGGTCCCTGGCATCGCGGGCCAGGGGACAGGGGAACGGAGCCCCAGAGCTCCCGGCCCCTCCATAGGGCCGGGGGTCCGCCGGGGGTCCGCGGAGGGGGTCCGCGGGGGTTCCGCGGGGCATCTCGGCCGTCCCTGGGCCGTTTCGCACGGGGGGAATCTCGTTCGAACCGGGCCGCCGTCCCGGACGCGCTCCCGTCGGTCTCGTGCCCGGGAGGGGGTCCGCGGGGGGTCCGCGGGGCATCTCGGCCGTCCCTGGGCCGTTTCGCACGGGGGGAATCTCGTTTGAACCGGGCCGCCGTCCCCGACGCGCTCCCGTCGGTCTCGTGCCCAGGAGGGGGTCCGCGGGGGGTCCGCGGGGCATCTCGGCCGTCCCCGGGCCGTTTCGCACGGGGGGAATCTCGTTCGAACCGGGCCGCCGTCCCGGACGCGTTCCCGGGGGTCTCGCGGTGCCCAGGTGGGGGTCCGCGGGGGTCCGCGGCGGAAAGGGGCCTACGAGAGGCCCCGTAGATCTGCTGTTTTCTGGGGTTGGAAAACTCTCAACCAGGGCCTGGGGACCAGGCACCTGCTCTCCGCCGGTCCCCTGGGGTCCCCTCGTATGGCGCCGCACGGTGGCCACGGCGGGTACTGCGACGGAGGGGGGTCTGAGCCCTGGGTGCTCACAGGCCCAGGCACAGACACCGCCTGGGGGGGAACTGCTGACCGAGGCCTCGGCCTGGTCGTGGAGCCTGCTCTCCAGGGGTCCCCTGGGGTCCCCTCGTATGGCGACGCCCGGTGGCCACGGCGGGTACTGCGACGGAGGGGGGTCTGAGCCCTGGGTGCTCACAGGCCCAGGCACAGACACCGCCTGGGGGGGAACTGCTGACCGAGGCCTCGGCCTGGTCGTGGAGCCTGCTCTCCAGGGGTCCCCTACAGAAGCAAAGGTTTTAAATATCAGATCTACAAGCTCGTAGCGCGCCACTCGGTGTAGTGGAACGTTCGCGCGCGCCATGTCGACTAGAAAGGTCGCCCGAGGACGTACTACAGTTCCACGCGTGCGTCTCGTGGAGCTCTATAACATATCCGTAAATCAGACCGGAAGGCCTTACCGTTGTGGCGTTCTACAGAAGCAAAGGTTTTAAATAGCAGATCTACAAGCTCGTAGCGCGCCACTCGGTGTAGTGGAACGTTCGCGCGCGCCATGTCGACTAGAAAGGTCGCCCGAGGACGTACTACAGTTCCACGCGTGCGTCTCGTGGAGCTCTATAACATATCCGTAAATCAGACCGGAAGGCCTTACCGTTGTGGCGTTCTACAGAAGCAAAGGTTTTAAATAGCAGATCTACAAGCTCGTAGCGCGCCACTCGGTGTAGTGGAACGTTCGCGCGCGCCATGTCGACTAGAAAGGTCGCCCGAGGACGTACTACAGTTCCACGCGTGCGTCTCGTGGAGCTCTATAACATATCCGTAAATCAGACCGGAAGGCCTTACCGTTGTGGCGTTCTACAGAAGCAAAGGTTTTAAATAGCAGATCTACAAGCTCGTAGCGCGCCACTCGGTGTAGTGGAACGTTCGCGCGCGCCATGTCGACTAGAAAGGTCGCCCGAGGACGTACTACAGTTCCACGCGTGCGTCTCGTGGAGCTCTATAACATATCCGTAAATCAGACCGGAAGGCCTTACCGTTGTGGCGTTCTACAGAAGCAAAGGTTTTAAATAGCAGATCTACAAGCTCGTAGCGCGCCACTCGGTGTAGTGGAACGTTCGCGCGCGCCATGTCGACTAGAAAGGTCGCCCGAGGACGTACTACAGTTCCACGCGTGCGTCTCGTGGAGCTCTATAACATATCCGTAAATCAGACCGGAAGGCCTTACCGTTGTGGCGTTCTACAGAAGCAAAGGTTTTAAATAGCAGATCTACAAGCTCGTAGCGCGCCACTCGGTGTAGTGGAACGTTCGCGCGCGCCATGTCGACTAGAAAGGTCGCCCGAGGACGTACTACAGTTCCACGCGTGCGTCTCGTGGAGCTCTATAACATATCCGTAAATCAGACCGGAAGGCCTTACCGTTGTGGCGTTCTACAGAAGCAAAGGTTTTAAATAGCAGATCTACAAGCTCGTAGCGCGCCACTCGGTGTAGTGGAACGTTCGCGCGCGCCATGTCGACTAGAAAGGTCGCCCGAGGACGTACTACAGTTCCACGCGTGCGTCTCGTGGAGCTCTATAACATATCCGTAAATCAGACCGGAAGGCCTTACCGTTGTGGCGTTCTACAGAAGCAAAGGTTTTAAATAGCAGATCTACAAGCTCGTAGCGCGCCACTCGGTGTAGTGGAACGTTCGCGCGCGCCATGTCGACTAGAAAGGTCGCCCGAGGACGTACTACAGTTCCACGCGTGCGTCTCGTGGAGCTCTATAACATATCCGTAAATCAGACCGGAAGGCCTTACCGTTGTGGCGTTCTACAGAAGCAAAGGTTTTAAATAGCAGATCTACAAGCTCGTAGCGCGCCACTCGGTGTAGTGGAACGTTCGCGCGCGCCATGTCGACTAGAAAGGTCGCCCGAGGACGTACTACAGTTCCACGCGTGCGTCTCGTGGAGCTCTATAACATATCCGTAAATCAGACCGGAAGGCCTTACCGTTGTGGCGTTCTACAGAAGCAAAGGTTTTAAATAGCAGATCTACAAGCTCGTAGCGCGCCACTCGGTGTAGTGGAACGTTCGCGCGCGCCATGTCGACTAGAAAGGTCGCCCGAGGACGTACTACAGTTCCACGCGTGCGTCTCGTGGAGCTCTATAACATATCCGTAAATCAGACCGGAAGGCCTTACCGTTGTGGCGTTCTACAGAAGCAAAGGTTTTAAATAGCAGATCTACAAGCTCGTAGCGCGCCACTCGGTGTAGTGGAACGTTCGCGCGCGCCATGTCGACTAGAAAGGTCGCCCGAGGACGTACTACAGTTCCACGCGTGCGTCTCGTGGAGCTCTATAACATATCCGTAAATCAGACCGGAAGGCCTTACCGTTGTGGCGTTCTACAGAAGCAAAGGTTTTAAATAGCAGATCTACAAGCTCGTAGCGCGCCACTCGGTGTAGTGGAACGTTCGCGCGCGCCATGTCGACTAGAAAGGTCGCCCGAGGACGTACTACAGTTCCACGCGTGCGTCTCGTGGAGCTCTATAACATATCCGTAAATCAGACCGGAAGGCCTTACCGTTGTGGCGTTCTACAGAAGCAAAGGTTTTAAATAGCAGATCTACAAGCTCGTAGCGCGCCACTCGGTGTAGTGGAACGTTCGCGCGCGCCATGTCGACTAGAAAGGTCGCCCGAGGACGTACTACAGTTCCACGCGTGCGTCTCGTGGAGCTCTATAACATATCCGTAAATCAGACCGGAAGGCCTTACCGTTGTGGCGTTCTACAGAAGCAAAGGTTTTAAATAGCAGATCTACAAGCTCGTAGCGCGCCACTCGGTGTAGTGGAACGTTCGCGCGCGCCATGTCGACTAGAAAGGTCGCCCGAGGACGTACTACAGTTCCACGCGTGCGTCTCGTGGAGCTCTATACCATATCCGTAAATCAGACCGGAAGGCCTTACCGTTGTGGCGTTCTACAGAAGCAAAGGTTTTAAATAGCAGATCTACAAGCTCGTAGCGCGCCACTCGGTGTAGTGGAACGTTCGCGCGCGCCATGTCGACTAGAAAGGTCGCCCGAGGACGTACTACAGTTCCACGCGTGCGTCTCGTGGAGCTCTATAACATATCCGTAAATCAGACCGGAAGGCCTTACCGTTGTGGCGTTCTACAGAAGCAAAGGTTTTAAATAGCAGATCTACAAGCTCGTAGCGCGCCACTCGGTGTAGTGGAACGTTCGCGCGCGCCATGTCGACTAGAAAGGTCGCCCGAGGACGTACTACAGTTCCACGCGTGCGTCTCGTGGAGCTCTATAACATATCCGTAAATCAGACCGGAAGGCCTTACCGTTGTGGCGTTCTACAGAAGCAAAGGTTTTAAATAGCAGATCTACAAGCTCGTAGCGCGCCACTCGGTGTAGTGGAACGTTCGCGCGCGCCATGTCGACTAGAAAGGTCGCCCGAGGACGTACTACAGTTCCACGCGTGCGTCTCGTGGAGCTCTATAACATATCCGTAAATCAGACCGGAAGGCCTTACCGTTGTGGCGTTCTACAGAAGCAAAGGTTTTAAATAGCAGATCTACAAGCTCGTAGCGCGCCACTCGGTGTAGTGGAACGTTCGCGCGCGCCATGTCGACTAGAAAGGTCGCCCGAGGACGTACTACAGTTCCACGCGTGCGTCTCGTGGAGCTCTATAACATATCCGTAAATCAGACCGGAAGGCCTTACCGTTGTGGCGTTCTACAGAAGCAAAGGTTTTAAATAGCAGATCTACAAGCTCGTAGCGCGCCACTCGGTGTAGTGGAACGTTCGCGCGCGCCATGTCGACTAGAAAGGTCGCCCGAGGACGTACTACAGTTCCACGCGTGCGTCTCGTGGAGCTCTATAACATATCCGTAAATCAGACCGGAAGGCCTTACCGTTGTGGCGTTCTACAGAAGCAAAGGTTTTAAATAGCAGATCTACAAGCTCGTAGCGCGCCACTCGGTGTAGTGGAACGTTCGCGCGCGCCATGTCGACTAGAAAGGTCGCCCGAGGACGTACTACAGTTCCACGCGTGCGTCTCGTGGAGCTCTATAACATATCCGTAAATCAGACCGGAAGGCCTTACCGTTGTGGCGTTCTACAGAAGCAAAGGTTTTAAATAGCAGATCTACAAGCTCGTAGCGCGCCACTCGGTGTAGTGGAACGTTCGCGCGCGCCATGTCGACTAGAAAGGTCGCCCGAGGACGTACTACAGTTCCACGCGTGCGTCTCGTGGAGCTCTATAACATATCCGTAAATCAGACCGGAAGGCCTTACCGTTGTGGCGTTCTACAGAAGCAAAGGTTTTAAATAGCAGATCTACAAGCTCGTAGCGCGCCACTCGGTGTAGTGGAACGTTCGCGCGCGCCATGTCGACTAGAAAGGTCGCCCGAGGACGTACTACAGTTCCACGCGTGCGTCTCGTGGAGCTCTATAACATATCCGTAAATCAGACCGGAAGGCCTTACCGTTGTGGCGTTCTACAGAAGCAAAGGTTTTAAATAGCAGATCTACAAGCTCGTAGCGCGCCACTCGGTGTAGTGGAACGTTCGCGCGCGCCATGTCGACTAGAAAGGTCGCCCGAGGACGTACTACAGTTCCACGCGTGCGTCTCGTGGAGCTCTATAACATATCCGTAAATCAGACCGGAAGGCCTTACCGTTGTGGCGTTCTACAGAAGCAAAGGTTTTAAATAGCAGATCTACAAGCTCGTAGCGCGCCACTCGGTGTAGTGGAACGTTCGCGCGCGCCATGTCGACTAGAAAGGTCGCCCGAGGACGTACTACAGTTCCACGCGTGCGTCTCGTGGAGCTCTATAACATATCCGTAAATCAGACCGGAAGGCCTTACCGTTGTGGCGTTCTACAGAAGCAAAGGTTTTAAATAGCAGATCTACAAGCTCGTAGCGCGCCACTCGGTGTAGTGGAACGTTCGCGCGCGCCATGTCGACTAGAAAGGTCGCCCGAGGACGTACTACAGTTCCACGCGTGCGTCTCGTGGAGCTCTATAACATATCCGTAAATCAGACCGGAAGGCCTTACCGTTGTGGCGTTCTACAGAAGCAAAGGTTTTAAATAGCAGATCTACAAGCTCGTAGCGCGCCACTCGGTGTAGTGGAACGTTCGCGCGCGCCATGTCGACTAGAAAGGTCGCCCGAGGACGTACTACAGTTCCACGCGTGCGTCTCGTGGAGCTCTATAACATATCCGTAAATCAGACCGGAAGGCCTTACCGTTGTGGCGTTCTACAGAAGCAAAGGTTTTAAATAGCAGATCTACAAGCTCGTAGCGCGCCACTCGGTGTAGTGGAACGTTCGCGCGCGCCATGTCGACTAGAAAGGTCGCCCGAGGACGTACTACAGTTCCACGCGTGCGTCTCGTGGAGCTCTATAACATATCCGTAAATCAGACCGGAAGGCCTTACCGTTGTGGCGTTCTACAGAAGCAAAGGTTTTAAATAGCAGATCTACAAGCTCGTAGCGCGCCACTCGGTGTAGTGGAACGTTCGCGCGCGCCATGTCGACTAGAAAGGTCGCCCGAGGACGTACTACAGTTCCACGCGTGCGTCTCGTGGAGCTCTATAACATATCCGTAAATCAGACCGGAAGGCCTTACCGTTGTGGCGTTCTACAGAAGCAAAGGTTTTAAATAGCAGATCTACAAGCTCGTAGCGCGCCACTCGGTGTAGTGGAACGTTCGCGCGCGCCATGTCGACTAGAAAGGTCGCCCGAGGACGTACTACAGTTCCACGCGTGCGTCTCGTGGAGCTCTATAACATATCCGTAAATCAGACCGGAAGGCCTTACCGTTGTGGCGTTCTACAGAAGCAAAGGTTTTAAATAGCAGATCTACAAGCTCGTAGCGCGCCACTCGGTGTAGTGGAACGTTCGCGCGCGCCATGTCGACTAGAAAGGTCGCCCGAGGACGTACTACAGTTCCACGCGTGCGTCTCGTGGAGCTCTATAACATATCCGTAAATCAGACCGGAAGGCCTTACCGTTGTGGCGTTCTACAGAAGCAAAGGTTTTAAATAGCAGATCTACAAGCTCGTAGCGCGCCACTCGGTGTAGTGGAACGTTCGCGCGCGCCATGTCGACTAGAAAGGTCGCCCGAGGACGTACTACAGTTCCACGCGTGCGTCTCGTGGAGCTCTATAACATATCCGTAAATCAGACCGGAAGGCCTTACCGTTGTGGCGTTCTACAGAAGCAAAGGTTTTAAATAGCAGATCTACAAGCTCGTAGCGCGCCACTCGGTGTAGTGGAACGTTCGCGCGCGCCATGTCGACTAGAAAGGTCGCCCGAGGACGTACTACAGTTCCACGCGTGCGTCTCGTGGAGCTCTATAACATATCCGTAAATCAGACCGGAAGGCCTTACCGTTGTGGCGTTCTACAGAAGCAAAGGTTTTAAATAGCAGATCTACAAGCTCGTAGCGCGCCACTCGGTGTAGTGGAACGTTCGCGCGCGCCATGTCGACTAGAAAGGTCGCCCGAGGACGTACTACAGTTCCACGCGTGCGTCTCGTGGAGCTCTATAACATATCCGTAAATCAGACCGGAAGGCCTTACCGTTGTGGCGTTCTACAGAAGCAAAGGTTTTAAATAGCAGATCTACAAGCTCGTAGCGCGCCACTCGGTGTAGTGGAACGTTCGCGCGCGCCATGTCGACTAGAAAGGTCGCCCGAGGACGTACTACAGTTCCACGCGTGCGTCTCGTGGAGCTCTATAACATATCCGTAAATCAGACCGGAAGGCCTTACCGTTGTGGCGTTCTACAGAAGCAAAGGTTTTAAATAGCAGATCTACAAGCTCGTAGCGCGCCACTCGGTGTAGTGGAACGTTCGCGCGCGCCATGTCGACTAGAAAGGTCGCCCGAGGACGTACTACAGTTCCACGCGTGCGTCTCGTGGAGCTCTATAACATATCCGTAAATCAGACCGGAAGGCCTTACCGTTGTGGCGTTCTACAGAAGCAAAGGTTTTAAATAGCAGATCTACAAGCTCGTAGCGCGCCACTCGGTGTAGTGGAACGTTCGCGCGCGCCATGTCGACTAGAAAGGTCGCCCGAGGACGTACTACAGTTCCACGCGTGCGTCTCGTGGAGCTCTATAACATATCCGTAAATCAGACCGGAAGGCCTTACCGTTGTGGCGTTCTACAGAAGCAAAGGTTTTAAATAGCAGATCTACAAGCTCGTAGCGCGCCACTCGGTGTAGTGGAACGTTCGCGCGCGCCATGTCGACTAGAAAGGTCGCCCGAGGACGTACTACAGTTCCACGCGTGCGTCTCGTGGAGCTCTATAACATATCCGTAAATCAGACCGGAAGGCCTTACCGTTGTGGCGTTCTACAGAAGCAAAGGTTTTAAATAGCAGATCTACAAGCTCGTAGCGCGCCACTCGGTGTAGTGGAACGTTCGCGCGCGCCATGTCGACTAGAAAGGTCGCCCGAGGACGTACTACAGTTCCACGCGTGCGTCTCGTGGAGCTCTATAACATATCCGTAAATCAGACCGGAAGGCCTTACCGTTGTGGCGTTCTACAGAAGCAAAGGTTTTAAATAGCAGATCTACAAGCTCGTAGCGCGCCACTCGGTGTAGTGGAACGTTCGCGCGCGCCATGTCGACTAGAAAGGTCGCTCCGAGGACGTACTACAGTTCCACGCGTGCGTCTCGTGGAGCTCTATAACATATCCGTAAATCAGACCGGAAGGCCTTACCGTTGTGGCGTTCTACAGAAGCAAAGGTTTTAAATAGCAGATCTACAAGCTCGTAGCGCGCCACTCGGTGTAGTGGAACGTTCGCGCGCGCCATGTCGACTAGAAAGGTCGCCCGAGGACGTACTACAGTTCCACGCGTGCGTCTCGTGGAGCTCTATAACATATCCGTAAATCAGACCGGAAGGCCTTACCGTTGTGGCGTTCTACAGAAGCAAAGGTTTTAAATAGCAGATCTACAAGCTCGTAGCGCGCCACTCGGTGTAGTGGAACGTTCGCGCGCGCCATGTCGACTAGAAAGGTCGCCCGAGGACGTACTACAGTTCCACGCGTGCGTCTCGTGGAGCTCTATAACATATCCGTAAATCAGACCGGAAGGCCTTACCGTTGTGGCGTTCTACAGAAGCAAAGGTTTTAAATAGCAGATCTACAAGCTCGTAGCGCGCCACTCGGTGTAGTGGAACGTTCGCGCGCGCCATGTCGACTAGAAAGGTCGCCCGAGGACGTACTACAGTTCCACGCGTGCGTCTCGTGGAGCTCTATAACATATCCGTAAATCAGACCGGAAGGCCTTACCGTTGTGGCGTTCTACAGAAGCAAAGGTTTTAAATAGCAGATCTACAAGCTCGTAGCGCGCCACTCGGTGTAGTGGAACGTTCGCGCGCGCCATGTCGACTAGAAAGGTCGCCCGAGGACGTACTACAGTTCCACGCGTGCGTCTCGTGGAGCTCTATAACATATCCGTAAATCAGACCGGAAGGCCTTACCGTTGTGGCGTTCTACAGAAGCAAAGGTTTTAAATAGCAGATCTACAAGCTCGTAGCGCGCCACTCGGTGTAGTGGAACGTTCGCGCGCGCCATGTCGACTAGAAAGGTCGCCCGAGGACGTACTACAGTTCCACGCGTGCGTCTCGTGGAGCTCTATAACATATCCGTAAATCAGACCGGAAGGCCTTACCGTTGTGGCGTTCTACAGAAGCAAAGGTTTTAAATAGCAGATCTACAAGCTCGTAGCGCGCCACTCGGTGTAGTGGAACGTTCGCGCGCGCCATGTCGACTAGAAAGGTCGCCCGAGGACGTACTACAGTTCCACGCGTGCGTCTCGTGGAGCTCTATAACATATCCGTAAATCAGACCGGAAGGCCTTACCGTTGTGGCGTTCTACAGAAGCAAAGGTTTTAAATAGCAGATCTACAAGCTCGTAGCGCGCCACTCGGTGTAGTGGAACGTTCGCGCGCGCCATGTCGACTAGAAAGGTCGCCCGAGGACGTACTACAGTTCCACGCGTGCGTCTCGTGGAGCTCTATAACATATCCGTAAATCAGACCGGAAGGCCTTACCGTTGTGGCGTTCTACAGAAGCAAAGGTTTTAAATAGCAGATCTACAAGCTCGTAGCGCGCCACTCGGTGTAGTGGAACGTTCGCGCGCGCCATGTCGACTAGAAAGGTCGCCCGAGGACGTACTACAGTTCCACGCGTGCGTCTCGTGGAGCTCTATAACATATCCGTAAATCAGACCGGAAGGCCTTACCGTTGTGGCGTTCTACAGAAGCAAAGGTTTTAAATAGCAGATCTACAAGCTCGTAGCGCGCCACTCGGTGTAGTGGAACGTTCGCGCGCGCCATGTCGACTAGAAAGGTCGCCCGAGGACGTACTACAGTTCCACGCGTGCGTCTCGTGGAGCT
Organism: Electrona antarctica; assembly: GCF_951216825.1. Lineage (NCBI taxonomy): Eukaryota > Metazoa > Chordata > Actinopteri > Myctophiformes > Myctophidae > Electrona > Electrona antarctica. The sequence goes on along the minus strand of NW_027638417.1, from coordinate 10,442 downwards.
CTATAACATATCCGTAAATCAGACCGGAAGGCCTTACCGTTGTGGCGTTCTACAGAAGCAAAGGTTTTAAATAGCAGATCTACAAGCTCGTAGCGCGCCACTCGGTGTAGTGGAACGTTCGCGCGCGCCATGTCGACTAGAAAGGTCGCCCGAGGACGTACTACAGTTCCACGCGTGCGTCTCGTGGAGCTCTATAACATATCCGTAAATCAGACCGGAAGGCCTTACCGTTGTGGCGTTCTACAGAAGCAAAGGTTTTAAATAGCAGATCTACAAGCTCGTAGCGCGCCACTCGGTGTAGTGGAACGTTCGCGCGCGCCATGTCGACTAGAAAGGTCGCCCGAGGACGTACTACAGTTCCACGCGTGCGTCTCGTGGAGCTCTATAACATATCCGTAAATCAGACCGGAAGGCCTTACCGTTGTGGCGTTCTACAGAAGCAAAGGTTTTAAATAGCAGATCTACAAGCTCGTAGCGCGCCACTCGGTGTAGTGGAACGTTCGCGCGCGCCATGTCGACTAGAAAGGTCGCCCGAGGACGTACTACAGTTCCACGCGTGCGTCTCGTGGAGCTCTATAACATATCCGTAAATCAGACCGGAAGGCCTTACCGTTGTGGCGTTCTACAGAAGCAAAGGTTTTAAATAGCAGATCTACAAGCTCGTAGCGCGCCACTCGGTGTAGTGGAACGTTCGCGCGCGCCATGTCGACTAGAAAGGTCGCCCGAGGACGTACTACAGTTCCACGCGTGCGTCTCGTGGAGCTCTATAACATATCCGTAAATCAGACCGGAAGGCCTTACCGTTGTGGCGTTCTACAGAAGCAAAGGTTTTAAATAGCAGATCTACAAGCTCGTAGCGCGCCACTCGGTGTAGTGGAACGTTCGCGCGCGCCATGTCGACTAGAAAGGTCGCCCGAGGACGTACTACAGTTCCACGCGTGCGTCTCGTGGAGCTCTATAACATATCCGTAAATCAGACCGGAAGGCCTTACCGTTGTGGCGTTCTACAGAAGCAAAGGTTTTAAATAGCAGATCTACAAGCTCGTAGCGCGCCACTCGGTGTAGTGGAACGTTCGCTGCGCGCCATGTCGACTAGAAAGGTCGCCCGAGGACGTACTACAGTTCCACGCGTGCGTCTCGTGGAGCTCTATAACATATCCGTAAATCAGACCGGAAGGCCTTACCGTTGTGGCGTTCTACAGAAGCAAAGGTTTTAAATAGCAGATCTACAAGCTCGTAGCGCGCCACTCGGTGTAGTGGAACGTTCGCGCGCGCCATGTCGACTAGAAAGGTCGCCCGAGGACGTACTACAGTTCCACGCGTGCGTCTCGTGGAGCTCTATAACATATCCGTAAATCAGACCGGAAGGCCTTACCGTTGTGGCGTTCTACAGAAGCAAAGGTTTTAAATAGCAGATCTACAAGCTCGTAGCGCGCCACTCGGTGTAGTGGAACGTTCGCGCGCGCCATGTCGACTAGAAAGGTCGCCCGAGGACGTACTACAGTTCCACGCGTGCGTCTCGTGGAGCTCTATAACATATCCGTAAATCAGACCGGAAGGCCTTACCGTTGTGGCGTTCTACAGAAGCAAAGGTTTTAAATAGCAGATCTACAAGCTCGTAGCGCGCCACTCGGTGTAGTGGAACGTTCGCGCGCGCCATGTCGACTAGAAAGGTCGCCCGAGGACGTACTACAGTTCCACGCGTGCGTCTCGTGGAGCTCTATAACATATCCGTAAATCAGACCGGAAGGCCTTACCGTTGTGGCGTTCTACAGAAGCAAAGGTTTTAAATAGCAGATCTACAAGCTCGTAGCGCGCCACTCGGTGTAGTGGAACGTTCGCGCGCGCCATGTCGACTAGAAAGGTCGCCCGAGGACGTACTACAGTTCCACGCGTGCGTCTCGTGGAGCTCTATAACATATCCGTAAATCAGACCGGAAGGCCTTACCGTTGTGGCGTTCTACAGAAGCAAAGGTTTTAAATAGCAGATCTACAAGCTCGTAGCGCGCCACTCGGTGTAGTGGAACGTTCGCGCGCGCCATGTCGACTAGAAAGGTCGCCCGAGGACGTACTACAGTTCCACGCGTGCGTCTCGTGGAGCTCTATAACATATCCGTAAATCAGACCGGAAGGCCTTACCGTTGTGGCGTTCTACAGAAGCAAAGGTTTTAAATAGCAGATCTACAAGCTCGTAGCGCGCCACTCGGTGTAGTGGAACGTTCGCGCGCGCCATGTCGACTAGAAAGGTCGCCCGAGGACGTACTACAGTTCCACGCGTGCGTCTCGTGGAGCTCTATAACATATCCGTAAATCAGACCGGAAGGCCTTACCGTTGTGGCGTTCTACAGAAGCAAAGGTTTTAAATAGCAGATCTACAAGCTCGTAGCGCGCCACTCGGTGTAGTGGAACGTTCGCGCGCGCCATGTCGACTAGAAAGGTCGCCCGAGGACGTACTACAGTTCCACGCGTGCGTCTCGTGGAGCTCTATAACATATCCGTAAATCAGACCGGAAGGCCTTACCGTTGTGGCGTTCTACAGAAGCAAAGGTTTTAAATAGCAGATCTACAAGCTCGTAGCGCGCCACTCGGTGTAGTGGAACGTTCGCGCGCGCCATGTCGACTAGAAAGGTCGCCCGAGGACGTACTACAGTTCCACGCGTGCGTCTCGTGGAGCTCTATAACATATCCGTAAATCAGACCGGAAGGCCTTACCGTTGTGGCGTTCTACAGAAGCAAAGGTTTTAAATAGCAGATCTACAAGCTCGTAGCGCGCCACTCGGTGTAGTGGAACGTTCGCGCGCGCCATGTCGACTAGAAAGGTCGCCCGAGGACGTACTACAGTTCCACGCGTGCGTCTCGTGGAGCTCTATAACATATCCGTAAATCAGACCGGAAGGCCTTACCGTTGTGGCGTTCTACAGAAGCAAAGGTTTTAAATAGCAGATCTACAAGCTCGTAGCGCGCCACTCGGTGTAGTGGAACGTTCGCGCGCGCCATGTCGACTAGAAAGGTCGCCCGAGGACGTACTACAGTTCCACGCTGTGCGTCTCGTGGAGCTCTATAACATATCCGTAAATCAGACCGGAAGGCCTTACCGTTGTGGCGTTCTACAGAAGCAAAGGTTTTAAATAGCAGATCTACAAGCTCGTAGCGCGCCACTCGGTGTAGTGGAACGTTCGCGCGCGCCATGTCGACTAGAAAGGTCGCCCGAGGACGTACTACAGTTCCACGCGTGCGTCTCGTGGAGCTCTATAACATATCCGTAAATCAGACCGGAAGGCCTTACCGTTGTGGCGTTCTACAGAAGCAAAGGTTTTAAATAGCAGATCTACAAGCTCGTAGCGCGCCACTCGGTGTAGTGGAACGTTCGCGCGCGCCATGTCGACTAGAAAGGTCGCCCGAGGACGTACTACAGTTCCACGCGTGCGTCTCGTGGAGCTCTATAACATATCCGTAAATCAGACCGGAAGGCCTTACCGTTGTGGCGTTCTACAGAAGCAAAGGTTTTAAATAGCAGATCTACAAGCTCGTAGCGCGCCACTCGGTGTAGTGGAACGTTCGCGCGCGCCATGTCGACTAGAAAGGTCGCCCGAGGACGTACTACAGTTCCACGCGTGCGTCTCGTGGAGCTCTATAACATATCCGTAAATCAGACCGGAAGGCCTTACCGTTGTGGCGTTCTACAGAAGCAAAGGTTTTAAATAGCAGATCTACAAGCTCGTAGCGCGCCACTCGGTGTAGTGGAACGTTCGCGCGCGCCATGTCGACTAGAAAGGTCGCCCGAGGACGTACTACAGTTCCACGCGTGCGTCTCGTGGAGCTCTATAACATATCCGTAAATCAGACCGGAAGGCCTTACCGTTGTGGCGTTCTACAGAAGCAAAGGTTTTAAATAGCAGATCTACAAGCTCGTAGCGCGCCACTCGGTGTAGTGGAACGTTCGCGCGCGCCATGTCGACTAGAAAGGTCGCCCGAGGACGTACTACAGTTCCACGCGTGCGTCTCGTGGAGCTCTATAACATATCCGTAAATCAGACCGGAGGCCTTACCGTTGTGGCGTTCTACAGAAGCAAAGGTTTTAAATAGCAGATCTACAAGCTCGTAGCGCGCCACTCGGTGTAGTGGAACGTTCGCGCGCGCCATGTCGACTAGAAAGGTCGCCCGAGGACGTACTACAGTTCCACGCGTGCGTCTCGTGGAGCTCTATAACATATCCGTAAATCAGACCGGAAGGCCTTACCGTTGTGGCGTTCTACAGAAGCAAAGGTTTTAAATAGCAGATCTACAAGCTCGTAGCGCGCCACTCGGTGTAGTGGAACGTTCGCGCGCGCCATGTCGACTAGAAAGGTCGCCCGAGGACGTACTACAGTTCCACGCGTGCGTCTCGTGGAGCTCTATAACATATCCGTAAATCAGACCGGAAGGCCTTACCGTTGTGGCGTTCTACAGAAGCAAAGGTTTTAAATAGCAGATCTACAAGCTCGTAGCGCGCCACTCGGTGTAGTGGAACGTTCGCGCGCGCCATGTCGACTAGAAAGGTCGCCCGAGGACGTACTACAGTTCCACGCGTGCGTCTCGTGGAGCTCTATAACATATCCGTAAATCAGACCGGAAGGCCTTACCGTTGTGGCGTTCTACAGAAGCAAAGGTTTTAAATAGCAGATCTACAAGCTCGTAGCGCGCCACTCGGTGTAGTGGAACGTTCGCGCGCGCCATGTCGACTAGAAAGGTCGCCCGAGGACGTACTACAGTTCCACGCGTGCGTCTCGTGGAGCTCTATAACATATCCGTAAATCAGACCGGAAGGCCTTACCGTTGTGGCGTTCTACAGAAGCAAAGGTTTTAAATAGCAGATCTACAAGCTCGTAGCGCGCCACTCGGTGTAGTGGAACGTTCGCGCGCGCCATGTCGACTAGAAAGGTCGCCCGAGGACGTACTACAGTTCCACGCGTGCGTCTCGTGGAGCTCTATAACATATCCGTAAATCAGACCGGAAGGCCTTACCGTTGTGGCGTTCTACAGAAGCAAAGGTTTTAAATAGCAGATCTACAAGCTCGTAGCGCGCCACTCGGTGTAGTGGAACGTTCGCGCGCGCCATGTCGACTAGAAAGGTCGCCCGAGGACGTACTACAGTTCCACGCGTGCGTCTCGTGGAGCTCTATAACATATCCGTAAATCAGACCGGAAGGCCTTACCGTTGTGGCGTTCTACAGAAGCAAAGGTTTTAAATAGCAGATCTACAAGCTCGTAGCGCGCCACTCGGTGTAGTGGAACGTTCGCGCGCGCCATGTCGACTAGAAAGGTCGCCCGAGGACGTACTACAGTTCCACGCGTGCGTCTCGTGGAGCTCTATAACATATCCGTAAATCAGACCGGAAGGCCTTACCGTTGTGGCGTTCTACAGAAGCAAAGGTTTTAAATAGCAGATCTACAAGCTCGTAGCGCGCCACTCGGTGTAGTGGAACGTTCGCGCGCGCCATGTCGACTAGAAAGGTCGCCCGAGGACGTACTACAGTTCCACGCGTGCGTCTCGTGGAGCTCTATAACATATCCGTAAATCAGACCGGAAGGCCTTACCGTTGTGGCGTTCTACAGAAGCAAAGGTTTTAAATAGCAGATCTACAAGCTCGTAGCGCGCCACTCGGTGTAGTGGAACGTTCGCGCGCGCCATGTCGACTAGAAAGGTCGCCCGAGGACGTACTACAGTTCCACGCGTGCGTCTCGTGGAGCTCTATAACATATCCGTAAATCAGACCGGAAGGCCTTACCGTTGTGGCGTTCTACAGAAGCAAAGGTTTTAAATAGCAGATCTACAAGCTCGTAGCGCGCCACTCGGTGTAGTGGAACGTTCGCGCGCGCCATGTCGACTAGAAAGGTCGCCCGAGGACGTACTACAGTTCCACGCGTGCGTCTCGTGGAGCTCTATAACATATCCGTAAATCAGACCGGAAGGCCTTACCGTTGTGGCGTTCTACAGAAGCAAAGGTTTTAAATAGCAGATCTACAAGCTCGTAGCGCGCCACTCGGTGTAGTGGAACGTTCGCGCGCGCCATGTCGACTAGAAAGGTCGCCCGAGGACGTACTACAGTTCCACGCGTGCGTCTCGTGGAGCTCTATAACATATCCGTAAATCAGACCGGAAGGCCTTACCGTTGTGGCGTTCTACAGAAGCAAAGGTTTTAAATAGCAGATCTACAAGCTCGTAGCGCGCCACTCGGTGTAGTGGAACGTTCGCGCGCGCCATGTCGACTAGAAAGGTCGCCCGAGGACGTACTACAGTTCCACGCGTGCGTCTCGTGGAGCTCTATAACATATCCGTAAATCAGACCGGAAGGCCTTACCGTTGTGGCGTTCTACAGAAGCAAAGGTTTTAAATAGCAGATCTACAAGCTCGTAGCGCGCCACTCGGTGTAGTGGAACGTTCGCGCGCGCCATGTCGACTAGAAAGGTCGCCCGAGGACGTACTACAGTTCCACGCGTGCGTCTCGTGGAGCTCTATAACATATCCGTAAATCAGACCGGAAGGCCTTACCGTTGTGGCGTTCTACAGAAGCAAAGGTTTTAAATAGCAGATCTACAAGCTCGTAGCGCGCCACTCGGTGTAGTGGAACGTTCGCGCGCGCCATGTCGACTAGAAAGGTCGCCCGAGGACGTACTACAGTTCCACGCGTGCGTCTCGTGGAGCTCTATAACATATCCGTAAATCAGACCGGAAGGCCTTACCGTTGTGGCGTTCTACAGAAGCAAAGGTTTTAAATAGCAGATCTACAAGCTCGTAGCGCGCCACTCGGTGTAGTGGAACGTTCGCGCGCGCCATGTCGACTAGAAAGGTCGCCCGAGGACGTACTACAGTTCCACGCGTGCGTCTCGTGGAGCTCTATAACATATCCGTAAATCAGACCGGAAGGCCTTACCGTTGTGGCGTTCTACAGAAGCAAAGGTTTTAAATAGCAGATCTACAAGCTCGTAGCGCGCCACTCGGTGTAGTGGAACGTTCGCGCGCGCCATGTCGACTAGAAAGGTCGCCCGAGGACGTACTACAGTTCCACGCGTGCGTCTCGTGGAGCTCTATAACATATCCGTAAATCAGACCGGAAGGCCTTACCGTTGTGGCGTTCTACAGAAGCAAAGGTTTTAAATAGCAGATCTACAAGCTCGTAGCGCGCCACTCGGTGTAGTGGAACGTTCGCGCGCGCCATGTCGACTAGAAAGGTCGCCCGAGGACGTACTACAGTTCCACGCGTGCGTCTCGTGGAGCTCTATAACATATCCGTAAATCAGACCGGAAGGCCTTACCGTTGTGGCGTTCTACAGAAGCAAAGGTTTTAAATAGCAGATCTACAAGCTCGTAGCGCGCCACTCGGTGTAGTGGAACGTTCGCGCGCGCCATGTCGACTAGAAAGGTCGCCCGAGGACGTACTACAGTTCCACGCGTGCGTCTCGTGGAGCTCTATAACATATCCGTAAATCAGACCGGAAGGCCTTACCGTTGTGGCGTTCTACAGAAGCAAAGGTTTTAAATAGCAGATCTACAAGCTCGTAGCGCGCCACTCGGTGTAGTGGAACGTTCGCGCGCGCCATGTCGACTAGAAAGGTCGCCCGAGGACGTACTACAGTTCCACGCGTGCGTCTCGTGGAGCTCTATAACATATCCGTAAATCAGACCGGAAGGCCTTACCGTTGTGGCGTTCTACAGAAGCAAAGGTTTTAAATAGCAGATCTACAAGCTCGTAGCGCGCCACTCGGTGTAGTGGAACGTTCGCGCGCGCCATGTCGACTAGAAAGGTCGCCCGAGGACGTACTACAGTTCCACGCGTGCGTCTCGTGGAGCTCTATAACATATCCGTAAATCAGACCGGAAGGCCTTACCGTTGTGGCGTTCTACAGAAGCAAAGGTTTTAAATAGCAGATCTACAAGCTCGTAGCGCGCCACTCGGTGTAGTGGAACGTTCGCGCGCGCCATGTCGACTAGAAAGGTCGCCCGAGGACGTACTACAGTTCCACGCGTGCGTCTCGTGGAGCTCTATAACATATCCGTAAATCAGACCGGAAGGCCTTACCGTTGTGGCGTTCTACAGAAGCAAAGGTTTTAAATAGCAGATCTACAAGCTCGTAGCGCGCCACTCGGTGTAGTGGAACGTTCGCGCGCGCCATGTCGACTAGAAAGGTCGCCCGAGGACGTACTACAGTTCCACGCGTGCGTCTCGTGGAGCTCTATAACATATCCGTAAATCAGACCGGAAGGCCTTACCGTTGTGGCGTTCTACAGAAGCAAAGGTTTTAAATAGCAGATCTACAAGCTCGTAGCGCGCCACTCGGTGTAGTGGAACGTTCGCGCGCGCCATGTCGACTAGAAAGGTCGCCCGAGGACGTACTACAGTTCCACGCGTGCGTCTCGTGGAGCTCTATAACATATCCGTAAATCAGACCGGAAGGCCTTACCGTTGTGGCGTTCTACAGAAGCAAAGGTTTTAAATAGCAGATCTACAAGCTCGTAGCGCGCCACTCGGTGTAGTGGAACGTTCGCGCGCGCCATGTCGACTAGAAAGGTCGCCCGAGGACGTACTACAGTTCCACGCGTGCGTCTCGTGGAGCTCTATAACATATCCGTAAATCAGACCGGAAGGCCTTACCGTTGTGGCGTTCTACAGAAGCAAAGGTTTTAAATAGCAGATCTACAAGCTCGTAGCGCGCCACTCGGTGTAGTGGAACGTTCGCGCGCGCCATGTCGACTAGAAAGGTCGCCCGAGGACGTACTACAGTTCCACGCGTGCGTCTCGTGGAGCTCTATAACATATCCGTAAATCAGACCGGAAGGCCTTACCGTTGTGGCGTTCTACAGAAGCAAAGGTTTTAAATAGCAGATCTACAAGCTCGTAGCGCGCCACTCGGTGTAGTGGAACGTTCGCGCGCGCCATGTCGACTAGAAAGGTCGCCCGAGGACGTACTACAGTTCCACGCGTGCGTCTCGTGGAGCTCTATAACATATCCGTAAATCAGACCGGAAGGCCTTACCGTTGTGGCGTTCTACAGAAGCAAAGGTTTTAAATAGCAGATCTACAAGCTCGTAGCGCGCCACTCGGTGTAGTGGAACGTTCGCGCGCGCCATGTCGACTAGAAAGGTCGCCCGAGGACGTACTACAGTTCCACGCGTGCGTCTCGTGGAGCTCTATAACATATCCGTAAATCAGACCGGAAGGCCTTACCGTTGTGGCGTTCTACAGAAGCAAAGGTTTTAAATAGCAGATCTACAAGCTCGTAGCGCGCCACTCGGTGTAGTGGAACGTTCGCGCGCGCCATGTCGACTAGAAAGGTCGCCCGAGGACGTACTACAGTTCCACGCGTGCGTCTCGTGGAGCTCTATAACATATCCGTAAATCAGACCGGAAGGCCTTACCGTTGTGGCGTTCTACAGAAGCAAAGGTTTTAAATAGCAGATCTACAAGCTCGTAGCGCGCCACTCGGTGTAGTGGAACGTTCGCGCGCGCCATGTCGACTAGAAAGGTCGCCCGAGGACGTACTACAGTTCCACGCGTGCGTCTCGTGGAGCTCTATAACATATCCGTAAATCAGACCGGAAGGCCTTACCGTTACCGTTGTGGCGTTCTACAGAAGCAAAGGTTTTAAATAGCAGATCTACAAGCTCGTAGCGCGCCACTCGGTGTAGTGGAACGTTCGCGCGCGCCATGTCGACTAGAAAGGTCGCCCGAGGACGTACTACAGTTCCACGCGTGCGTCTCGTGGAGCTCTATAACATATCCGTAAATCAGACCGGAAGGCCTTACCGTTGTGGCGTTCTACAGAAGCAAAGGTTTTAAATAGCAGATCCACTCGGTGGCGCGCTACGAGCTTGTAGATCTGCTATTTTTCAATAGCTAAATTATAACATAATGTTTAAAACACCAAAAGGGGTTCCCACCCAAAATGGGTTAACCAGGCTGGACAAACAGCTCAATGTGGAGCCTCTCTGTTGAAGGTGCAGAACATCAATGTTTTAGGCTTTTGTAGATGACAAAAAGGTACTTTTAGTTTAAAAATAGTCTACAACAACTAAAGAAAAGTTACTATGAAACTTAATTATCAGTCAGACTGTGAATGTGGACTCCTTCATGTCCTTGGAGTGCTTTGGTTGGTATTGTGAGACTGAATCAGAGAATGCTTTCCTGTTTAACAGATATCCTTTTTGTTTGTTTGTTTTTCTTGCAGTACAATCTTGAAATTGAGGTAAGACTCACTGTATTTCGTACAGTAACAATATCTACAACAATATCTTAACTTGTTTTTGATGTTCTGATCCACACAGTGAATGAATAGTGAATGTTACAGCATGTTAAAGTCACCTGGGGAATATCGTTTTTTCTACAGTGTATTCAGACAATCTTAAATTTCCTCACAGGAAATAATTCAGAGAATTCAGAGAAGCTTTCCTCACAGAAAATAAT
>NW_027638418.1:7500-10000 GCF_951216825.1 Electrona antarctica | reverse complement strand
GTTGGGATAGGAGAGTGTGGAGGGCAACTAGAACCTGATGTTGGATAGGAGAGTGTGGAGGGCAACTAGAACCTGATGTTGGGATAGGAGAGTGTGGAGGGCAACTAGAACCTGATGTTGGAGAGGAGAGTGTGGAGGGCAACTAGAACCATGATGTTGGGATAGGAGAGTGTGGAGGGCAACTAGAACCTGATGTTGGGATAGGAGAGTGTGGAGGGCAACTAGAACCTGATGTTGGATAGGAGAGTGTGGAGGGCAACTAGAACCTGATGTTGGATAGGAGAGTGTGGAGGGCAACTAGACCCTGATGTTGGATAGGAGAGTGTGGAGGGCAACTAGAACCTGATGTTGGGATAGGAGAGTGTGGAGGGCAACTAGAACCTGATGTTGGAGAGGAGAGTGTGGAGGGCAACTAGAACCTGATGTTGGGATAGGAGAGTGTGGAGGGCAACTAGAACCTGATGTTGGGATAGGAGAGTGTGGAGGGCAACTAGAACCTGATGTTGGAGAGGAGAGTGTGGAGGGCAACTAGAACCTGATGTTGGAGAGGAGAGTGTGGAGGGCAACTAGAACCTGATGTTGGGATAGGAGAGTGTGGAGGGCAACTAGAACCTGATGTTGGAGAGGAGAGTGTGGAGGGCAACTATAACCTGATGTTGGGATAGGAGAGTGTGGAGGGCAACTAGAACCTGATGTTGGAGAGGAGAGTGTGGAGGGCAACTAGAACCTGATGTTGGAGAGGAGAGTGTGGAGGGCAACTAGAACCTGATGTTGGATAGGAGAGTGTGGAGGGCAACTAGACCCTGATGTTGGATAGGAGAGTGTGGAGGGCAACTAGAACCTGATGTTGGGATAGGAGAGTGTGGAGGGCAACTAGAACCTGATGTTGGATAGGAGAGTGTGGAGGGCAACTAGAACCTGATGTTGGAGAGGAGAGTGTGGAGGGCAACTAGAACCTGATGTTGGAGAGGAGAGTGTGGAGGGCAACTAGAACCTGATGTTGGGATAGGAGAGTGTGGAGGGCAACTAGAACCTGATGTTGGAGAGGAGAGTGTGGAGGGCAACTAGAACCTGATGTTGGGATAGGAGAGTGTGGAGGGCAACTAGAACCTGATGTTGGAGAGGAGAGTGTGGAGGGCAACTAGAACCTGATGTTGGGATAGGAGAGTGTGGAGGGCAACTAGAACCTGATGTTGGAGAGGAGAGTGTGGAGGGCAACTAGAACCTGATGTTGGATAGGAGAGTGTGGAGGGCAACTAGAACCTGATGTTGGGATAGGAGAGTGTGGAGGGCAACTAGAACCTGATGTTGGAGAGGAGAGTGTGGAGGGCAACTAGAACCTGATGTTGGGATAGGAGAGTGTGGAGGGCAACTAGAACCTGATGTTGGAGAGGAGAGTGTGGAGGGCAACTAGAACCTGATGTTGGGATAGGAGAGTGTGGAGGGCAACTAGAACCTGATGTTGGAGAGGAGAGTGTGGAGGGCAACTATAACCTGATGTTGGATAGGAGAGTGTGGAGGGCAACTAGAACCTGATGTTGGAGAGGAGAGTGTGGAGGGCAACTAGAACCTGATGTTGGAGAGGAGAGTGTGGAGGGCAACTAGAACCTGATGTTGGAGAGGAGAGTGTGGAGGGCAACTAGAACCTGATGTTGGGATAGGAGAGTGTGGAGGGCAACTAGAACCTGATGTTGGAGAGGAGAGTGTGGAGGGCAACTAGAACCTGATGTTGGAGAGGAGAGTGTGGAGGGCAACTAGAACCTGATGTTGGATAGGAGAGTGTGGAGGGCAACTAGAACCTGATGTTGGAGAGGAGAGTGTGGAGGGCAACTAGAACCTGATGTTGGAGAGGAGAGTGTGGAGGGCAACTAGAACCTGATGTTGGATAGGAGAGTGTGGAGGGCAACTAGACCCTGATGTTGGGATAGGAGAGTGTGGAGGGCAACTAGAACCTGATGTTGGATAGGAGAGTGTGGAGGGCAACTAGAACCTGATGTTGGAGAGGAGAGTGTGGAGGGCAACTAGAACCTGATGTTGGGATAGGAGAGTGTGGAGGGCAACTAGACCCTGATGTTGGGATAGGAGAGTGTGGAGGGCAACTAGAACCTGATGTTGGAGAGGAGAGTGTGGAGGGCAACTAGAACCTGATGTTGGGATAGGAGAGTGTGGAGGGCAACTAGAACCTGATGTTGGATAGGAGAGTGTGGAGGGCAACTAGAACCTGATGTTGGAGAGGAGAGTGTGGAGGGCAACTATAACCTGATGTTGGAGAGGACAGTGTGGAGGGCAGCGATCCAGGAATCCCCCAGTTGGTGTTGGCTAGACCTCAGTCTCGCAACTTTGGTGCCAAGGACCTCCAGAAGGACATGTTTGTGTGAGGTGGGGGAGTGACATGCAGTAAAGGCCGTCGGGATCAGGAGTCGAACCCGCGGCACACTGCCAGACTCGGGCTACTGGCCAAGGTGCCTGGACCGCTGAGCCACGGCCCCGGCCAAGGTGC
>NW_027638418.1:0-2500 GCF_951216825.1 Electrona antarctica | reverse complement strand
CACTCTGTTATAAGGGCTTACTGTACGCAGACACTCTGTTATAAGGGCTTACTGTACGCAGACACTCTGTTATAAGGGCTTACTGTACGCAGGCACTCTGTTATAAGGGCTTACTGTACGCAGACACTCTGTTATAAGGGCTTACTGTACCCAGACACTCTGTTATAAGGGCTTACTGTACGCAGACACTCTGTTATAAGGGCTTACTGTACGCAGACACTCTGTTATAAGGGCTTACTGTACGCAGACACTCTGTTATAAGGGCTTACTGTACCCAGACACTCTGTTATAAGGGCTTACTGTACGCAGACACTCTGTTATAAGGGCTTACTGTACGCAGACACTCTGTGGCTTATTGTTTTAGTTCACCCTCAAACTTCATAATAATGCATAACCCGATTATAGATATCTGAACAGAACACCAAACGGATTAAACAAATATAAACCAATACAGTACACACACACACACACACACACACACACACACACACACACACACACACACACACACACACACACACACACACACACACACACACACAGAACGGAAGCCATTGAGGGTTAAAATGGGTCTTAATGCTTCCAACTCGAGTAGAATTATTAATGTTTTATTATTAATGAATTATTAATGTTTTATGTGTCCATGACAAACACAATATATGATGTGGAGACAATAAAGACTATTATCATTATTATTGAAGGTGGTAACAGTCCATTTGCTCAGTACAATATTTCGGGGGCATATTTAGAATGTGTGCAGGCTTGACTATGTTGAATGTAGTTTGCAATTAATGAGGATTTAATTGACACAATGAAAAAAAATGGCGATAGTATTCCGTGTGGGGCAGACGGCCTGTCACAGCCACATTTGGGTGAGCAGCAGCTTTGTTGTTGCGAGGAAAGCGGTAAAATTAGACTTTCGTGGTTGTTTTCGTCTCAGATTTAGTCCGACGGCCGCGTCACAGTATAACTCTATGGGGACACAAAAGCGACACAAAAGTATCTCTGGAGGGGGCGCTCACGTCACGGCTAAAATACTGAAGTATCTCAGGAGGGGGCGCTCACGTCACGGTTAAAATACTGAATTGCAATAATCATGTGTTCTCAACTTCTCACGAAAATTCGAGGCACGCCTAAACTTGCGTCACAGCACCACACCACTGGGCCTCGGCAGGCGCACTGTAAGCTGTGAATAGGTACAGTATGATGGTAATATGATGGTGTTCACGGCAGCCAAATATGCAGTTATATTGGGCTGACATCATTAACCCATTTTGGACTGAGGTCGATTAAAAAAAGGCTTCTAAATCCGAACATTTTTCTGAAAAACCTATGTTTCTATGTCAGTGGTGCTCAACCTTTTTCATGTCAAGGACCCCAGAATTATCTCTATTGGGCCACGGACCCCCATCTCAAAATATGTAGTTCCAGGGACCCCCCCCCCCCCCCCTCAGAAGCAAATATTTTAGTTAAAAACGTTCGCTCTGAAATATATATTCAATGATTTGCGCCACATTTTAACGATTTAAAAAAAATAGCAGACCTCCATGAGCTTGTAGATCTGCTATTTTTCAATAGCTAAATTATAACATAATGTTTAAAACACCAAAAGGGGTTCCCGCCCAAAATGGGTTAAATTTGAGCATAAAAGTGCAGGGTTGTCACAGGAACGCACCGTATCCACACTAGGGAGGCATTTCCAGTTTCATGTTAAGAATTGCATCACTGGCTGGTTGTAGACGGCATAATACTAGAAAGGTGTGCTCCTCCTTATATGGGCACGGTTCCCCGCCAGGACGGGTTGCCCATACACGACTTGCAGAGCCATCTAATAGAAGAGTTACGATATTGAGGGGGCAGAAACCGAGCGATCGAGCGCTGTTCATGCAGCCTGAAAGGGGACAAGCTGGAGTTGGAAATACATTGTTTTCAACGAGGGCGGCGCAAATAAGAGCTATTTTAGGTATGTTGTGCAACATGACAACTGTTTTAAAGTAGTTGTGAAAAGAGGAGTTAACGGGCAATTATGGACACTGTATTTTGCCCGTAAACCTCAAGTTTAGCAGCATATACAGTACAGTTAATATACAGTAATATACAGTAATATACAGGTGTGATGGTACAATTCGGGAGTTTTCCGGAGTTTGTTGGAAAGTTTAACGGGAGTTTCCTGTAATATACACATCCGTATTCCATGCTTTTTGCGCAGTGACGTAGTTGTCTGGCTACGCAAGACTATAGAGGCAAAGTTTCACAGTAATCGGTCCAACAGTGCCAGCAGAGATTTGCCTCCACGGACAGACTCACAGGAGTGGAAGTATAATGGATGGTTTTGGATGAAGTGCAACAATCATAAAGTTTCATCTGTTCTGGCCTCCTGGCCTGGCGGGGATAATAAGCAGCATCATATAATGCATCACAACCTCTTTAGAAGCACATCATCAGGTGACACAGCATGTTAAGACTACTGGTTTAGAAGCACATCATCAGGTGACACAGC
>NW_027638419.1:2500-80854 GCF_951216825.1 Electrona antarctica | reverse complement strand
GTTCGGAGGATTTTTAAAAAAAGGTGAAAATCACGCAAAAGCGAAAGGCTATAGTCCATGGTGTCGGAGGGCATACTATAGTATGTCGTTTTTCACGATTTCGGAGGATTTGAAAAAAAGGTGAAAATCACGCAAAAGCGAAAGGCTATAGTCCATGGTGTCGGAGGGCATACTATAGTATGTCGTTTTTCACGATTTCGGAGGATTTGAAAAAAAGGTGAAAATCACGCAAAAGCGAAAGGCTATAGTCCATGGTGTCGGAGGGCATACTATAGTATGTCGTTTTTCACGATTTCGGAGGATTTGAAAAAAAGGTGAAAATCACGCAAAAGCGAAAGGCTATAGTCCATGGTGTCGGAGGGCATACTATAGTATGTCGTTTTTCACGATTTTGGAGGATTTTAAAAAAAGGTGAAAATCACGCAAAAGCGAAAGGCTATAGTCCATGGTGTCGGAGGGCATACTATAGTATGTCGTTTTTCACGATTTCGGAGGATTTGAAAAAAAGGTGAAAATCACACAAAAGCGAAAGGCTATAGTCCATGGTGTCGGAGGGCATACTATAGTATGTCGTTTTTCACGATTTCGGAGGATTAAAAAAAAAGGTGAAAATCACGCAAAAGGGAAAGGCTATAGTCCATGGTGTCGGAGGGCATACTATAGTATGTCGTTTTTCACGATTTCGGAGGATTTGAAAAAAAGGTGAAAATCACGCAAAAGCGAAAGGCTATAGTCCATGGTGTCGGAGAGCATACTATAGTATGTCGTTTTTAACGATTTCGGAGGATTTAAAAAAAAAAGGTGAAAATCACGCAAAAGCAAAAGGCTATAGTCCATGGTGTCAGGGGGCATACTATATAGTATGTCGTTTTTCACGATTTCGGAGGATTAAAAAGAAAAGGTGAAAATCACGCAAAAGCGAAAGGCTATAGTCCATGGTGTCGGAGGGCATACTATAGTATGTCGTTTTTCACGATTTCGGAGGATTTGAAAAAAAGGTGAAAATCACGCAAAAGCGAAAGGCTATAGTCCATGGTGTCGGAGGGCATACTATAGTATGTCGTTTTTCACGATTTCGGAGGATTTAAAAAAAAAGGTGAAAATCACGCAAAAGCGAAAGGCTATAGTCCATGGTGTCGGAGGGCATACTATAGTATGTCGTTTTTCACGATTTCGGAGGATTAAAAAAAAGGTGAAAATCACGCAAAAGCGAAAGGCTATAGTCCATGGTGTCGGAGGGCATACTATAGTATGTCGTTTTTCACGATTTCGGAGGATTTGAAAAAAAGGTGAAAATCACGCAAAAGCGAAAGGCTATAGTCCATGGTGTCGGAGGGCATACTATAGTATGTCGTTTTTCACGATTTCGGAGGATTTAAAAAAAAAGGTGAAAATCACGCAAAAGCGAAAGGCTATAGTCCATGGTGTCGGAGGGCATACTATAGTATGTCGTTTTTCACGATTTCGGAGGATTTTTAAAAAAAAGGTGAAAATCACGCAAAAGCGAAAGGCTATAGTCCATGGTGTCGGAGGGCATACTATAGTATGTGGTTTTTCACGATTTCGGAGGATTTAAAAAAAAAGGTGAAAATCACGCAAAAGCGAAAGGCTATCGTCCATGGTGTCGGAGGGCATACTATTGTATGTCGTTTTTCACGATTTCGGAGGATTTGAAAAAAAGGTGAAAATCACGCAAAAGCGAAAGGCTATAGTCCATGGTGTCGGAGAGCATACTATAGTATGTCGTTTTTAACGATTTCGGAGGATTTAAAAAAAAAGGTGAAAATCACGCAAAAGCAAAAGGCTATAGTCCATGGTGTCGGAGGGCATACTATAGTATGTAGTTTTTCACGATTTCGGAGGATTAAAAAAAAAGGTGAAAATCACGCAAAAGCGAAAGGCTATAGTCCATGGTGTCGGAGGGCATACTATAGTATGTCGTTTTTCACGATTTCGGAGGATTAAAAAAAAAGGTGAAAATCACGCAAAAGCGAAAGGCTATAGTCCATGGTGTCGGAGTGCATACTATAGTATGTCGTTTTTCACGATTTCGGAGGATTAAAAAAAAGGTGAAAATCACGCAAAAGGGAAAGGCTATAGTCCATGGTGTCGGAGGGCATACTATAGTATGTCGTTTTTCACGATTTCGGAGGATTTGAAAAAAAGGTGAAAATCACGCAAAAGCGAAAGGCTATAGTCCATGGTGTCGGAGAGCATACTATAGTATGTCGTTTTTAACGATTTCGGAGGATTTAAAAAAAAAGGTGAAAATCACGCAAAAGCAAAAGGCTATAGTCCATGGTGTCAGGGGGCATACTATATAGTATGTCGTTTTTCACGATTTCGGAGGATTAAAAAAAAAGGTGAAAATCACGCAAAAGCGAAAGGCTATAGTCCATGGTGTCGGAGGGCATACTATAGTATGTCGTTTTTCACGATTTCGGAGGATTTGAAAAAAAGGTGAAAATCACGCAAAAGCGAAAGGCTATAGTCCATGGTGTCGGAGGGCATACTATAGTATGTCGTTTTTAACGATTTCGGAGGATTTAAAAAAAAAGGTGAAAATCACGCAAAAGCGAAAGGCTATAGTCCATGGTCTCGGACCGCATACTAGTATGTCGTTTTTCACGATTTCGGAGGATTTTAAAAAAAAAGGTGAAAATCACGCAAAAGCGAAAGGCTATAGTCCATGGTGTCGGAGGGCATACTATAGTATGTCGTTTTTCACGATTTCGGAGGATTAAAAAAAAAGGTGAAAATCACGCAAAAGCGAAAGGCTATAGTCCATGGTGTCGGAGGGCATACTATAGTATGTCGTTTTTCACGATTTCGGAGGATTTGAAAAAAAGGTGAAAATCACGCAAAAGCGAAAGGCTATAGTCCATGGTGTCGGAGAGCATACTATAGTATGTCGTTTTTAACGATTTCGGAGGATTTAAAAAAAAGGTGAAAATCACGCGAAAGCAAAAGGCTATAGTCCATGGTGTCGGAGGGCATACTATAGTATGTCGTTTTTCACGATTTCGGAGGATTAAAAAAAAAGGTGAAAATCACGCAAAAGCGAAAGGCTATAGTCCATGGTGTCGGAGGGCATACTATAGTATGTCGTTTTTCACGATTTCGGAGGATTTGAAAAAAAGGTGAAAATCACGCAAAAGCGAAAGGCTATAGTCCATGGTGTCGGAGGGCATACTATAGTATGTCGTTTTTCACGATTTCGGAGGATTTAAAAAAAAAAGGTGAAAATCACGCAAAAGCGAAAGGCGTGTCGGAGGGCATACTATAGTATGTCGTTTTTCACGATTTCGGAGGATTAAAAAAAAAGGTGAAAATCACGCAAAAGCGAAAGGCTATAGTCCATGGTGTCGGAGGGCATACTATAGTATGTCGTTTTTCACGATTTCGGAGGATTTGAAAAAAAGGTGAAAATCACGCAAAAGCGAAAGGCTATAGTCCATGGTGTCGGAGGGCATACTATAGTATGTCGTTTTTCACGATTTCGGAGGATTTAAAAAAAAAGGTGAAAATCACGCAAAAGCGAAAGGCTATAGTCCATGGTGTCGGAGGGCA
Organism: Electrona antarctica; assembly: GCF_951216825.1. Lineage (NCBI taxonomy): Eukaryota > Metazoa > Chordata > Actinopteri > Myctophiformes > Myctophidae > Electrona > Electrona antarctica. Next base: position 77,284 of record NW_027638419.1, on the reverse strand, counting down.
TACTATAGTATGTCGTTTTTCACGATTTCGGAGGATTTGAAAAAAAGGTGAAAATCACGCAAAAGCGAAAGGCTATAGTCCATGGTGTCGGAGGGCATACTATAGTATGTCGTTTTTCACGATTTCGGAGGATTTGAAAAAAAGGTGAAAATCACGCAAAAGCGAAAGGCTATAGTCCATGGTGTCGGAGAGCATACTATAGTATGTCGTTTTTAACGATTTCGGAGGATTTAAAAAAAAGGTGAAAATCACGCGAAAGCAAAAGGCTATAGTCCATGGTGTCGGAGGGCATACTATAGTATGTCGTTTTTCACGATTTCGGAGGATTAAAAAAAAAGGTGAAAATCACGCAAAAGCGAAAGGCTATAGTCCATGGTGTCGGAGGGCATACTATAGTATGTCGTTTTTCACGATTTCGGAGGATTTGAAAAAAAGGTGAAAATCACGCAAAAGCGAAAGGCTATAGTCCATGGTGTCGGAGGGCATACTATAGTATGTCGTTTTTCACGATTTCGGAGGATTTAAAAAAAAAAGGTGAAAATCACGCAAAAGCGAAAGGCGTGTCGGAGGGCATACTATAGTATGTCGTTTTTCACGATTTCGGAGGATTAAAAAAAAAGGTGAAAATCACGCAAAAGCGAAAGGCTATAGTCCATGGTGTCGGAGGGCATACTATAGTATGTCGTTTTTCACGATTTCGGAGGATTTGAAAAAAAGGTGAAAATCACGCAAAAGCGAAAGGCTATAGTCCATGGTGTCGGAGGGCATACTATAGTATGTCGTTTTTCACGATTTCGGAGGATTTAAAAAAAAAGGTGAAAATCACGCAAAAGCGAAAGGCTATAGTCCATGGTGTCGGAGGGCATACTATAGTATGTCGTTTTTCACGATTTCGGAGGATTTGAAAAAAAGGTGAAAATCACGCAAAAGCGAAAGGCTATAGTCCATGGTGTCGGAGGGCATACTATAGTATGTCGTTTTTCACGATTTCGGAGGATTTAAAAAAAAAAGGTGAAAATCACGCAAAAGCGAAAGGCGTGTCGGAGGGCATACTATAGTATGTCGTTTTTCACGATTTCGGAGGATTAAAAAAAAAGGTGAAAATCACGCAAAAGCGAAAGGCTATAGTCCATGGTGTCGGAGGGCATACTATAGTATGTCGTTTTTCACGATTTCGGAGGATTTGAAAAAAAGGTGAAAATCACGCAAAAGCGAAAGGCTATAGTCCATGGTGTCGGAGGGCATACTATAGTATGTCGTTTTTCACGATTTCGGAGGATTTAAAAAAAAAGGTGAAAATCACGCAAAAGCGAAAGGCTATAGTCCATGGTGTCGGAGGGCATACTATAGTATGTCGTTTTTCACGATTTCGGAGGATTTGAAAAAAAGGTGAAAATCACGCAAAAGCGAAAGGCTATAGTCCATGGTGTCGGAGGGCATACTATAGTATGTCGTTTTTCACGATTTCGGAGGATTTGAAAAAAAGGTGAAAATCACACAAAAGCGAAAGGCTATAGTCCATGGTGTCGGAGTGCATACTATAGTATGTCGTTTTTCACGATTTCGGAGGATTAAAAAAAAGGTGAAAATCACGCAAAAGGGAAAGGCTATAGTCCATGGTGTCGGAGGGCATACTATAGTATGTCGTTTTTCACGATTTCGGAGGATTTGAAAAAAAGGTGAAAATCACGCAAAAGCGAAAGGCTATAGTCCATGGTGTCGGAGAGCATACTATAGTATGTCGTTTTTAACGATTTCGGAGGATTTAAAAAAAAAGGTGAAAATCACGCAAAAGCAAAAGGCTATAGTCCATGGTGTCAGGGGGCATACTATATAGTATGTCGTTTTTCACGATTTCGGAGGATTAAAAAAAAAGGTGAAAATCACGCAAAAGCGAAAGGCTATAGTCCATGGTGTCGGAGGGCATACTATAGTATGTCGTTTTTCACGATTTCGGAGGATTTGAAAAAAAGGTGAAAATCACGCAAAAGCGAAAGGCTATAGTCCATGGTGTCGGAGGGCATACTATAGTATGTCGTTTTTAACGATTTCGGAGGATTTAAAAAAAAAGGTGAAAATCACGCAAAAGCGAAAGGCTATAGTCCATGGTCTCGGACCGCATACTAGTATGTCGTTTTTCACGATTTCGGAGGATTTTTAAAAAAAAAGGTGAAAATCACGCAAAAGCGAAAGGCTATAGTCCATGGTGTCGGAGGGCATACTATAGTATGTCGTTTTTCACGATTTCGGAGGATTTGAAAAAAAGGTGAAAATCACGCAAAAGCGAAAGGCTATAGTCCATGGTGTCGGAGGGCATACTATAGTATGTCGTTTTTCACGATTTCGGAGGATTTGAAAAAAAGGTGAAAATCACACAAAAGCGAAAGGCTATAGTCCATGGTGTCGGAGTGCATACTATAGTATGTCGTTTTTCACGATTTCGGAGGATTAAAAAAAAGGTGAAAATCACGCAAAAGGGAAAGGCTATAGTCCATGGTGTCGGAGGGCATACTATAGTATGTCGTTTTTCACGATTTCGGAGGATTTGAAAAAAAGGTGAAAATCACGCAAAAGCGAAAGGCTATAGTCCATGGTGTCGGAGAGCATACTATAGTATGTCGTTTTTAACGATTTCGGAGGATTTAAAAAAAAAGGTGAAAATCACGCAAAAGCAAAAGGCTATAGTCCATGGTGTCAGGGGGCATACTATATAGTATGTCGTTTTTCACGATTTCGGAGGATTAAAAAAAAAGGTGAAAATCACGCAAAAGCGAAAGGCTATAGTCCATGGTGTCGGAGGGCATACTATAGTATGTCGTTTTTCACGATTTCGGAGGATTTGAAAAAAAGGTGAAAATCACGCAAAAGCGAAAGGCTATAGTCCATGGTGTCGGAGGGCATACTATAGTATGTCGTTTTTAACGATTTCGGAGGATTTAAAAAAAAAGGTGAAAATCACGCAAAAGCGAAAGGCTATAGTCCATGGTCTCGGACCGCATACTAGTATGTCGTTTTTCACGATTTCGGAGGATTTTTAAAAAAAAAGGTGAAAATCACGCAAAAGCGAAAGGCTATAGTCCATGGTGTCGGAGGGCATACTATAGTATGTCGTTTTTCACGATTTCGGAGGATTAAAAAAAAAGGTGAAAATCACGCAAAAGCGAAAGGCTATAGTCCATGGTGTCGGAGGGCATACTATAGTATGTCGTTTTTCACGATTTCGGAGGATTTGAAAAAAAGGTGAAAATCACGCAAAAGCGAAAGGCTATAGTCCATGGTGTCGGAGGGCATACTATAGTATGTCGTTTTTCACGATTTCGGAGGATTTAAAAAAAAAGGTGAAAATCACGCAAAAGCGAAAGGCTATAGTCCATGGTGTCGGAGGGCATACTATAGTATGTCGTTTTTCACGATTTCGGAGGATTTTAAAAAAAAAGGTGAAAATCACGCAAAAGCGAAAGGCTATAGTCCATGGTGTCGGAGGGCATACTATAGTATGTGGTTTTTCACGATTTCGGAGGATTTAAAAAAAAAGGTGAAAATCACGCAAAAGCGAAAGGCTATCGTCCATGGTGTCGGAGGGCATACTATTGTATGTCGTTTTTCACGATTTCGGAGGATTTGAAAAAAAGGTGAAAATCACGCAAAAGCGAAAGGCTATAGTCCATGGTGTCGGAGAGCATACTATAGTATGTCGTTTTTCACGATTTCGGAGGATTAAAAAAAAAGGTGAAAATCACGCAAAAGCAAAAGGCTATAGTCCATGGTGTGGGAGGGCATACTATAGTATGTCGTTTTTCACGATTTCGGAGGATTTAAAAAAAAAGGTGAAAATCACGCAAAAGCGAAAGGCTATAGTCCATGTTGTCGGAGGGCATACTATAGTATGTCGTTTTTCACGATTTCGGAGGATTTGAAAAAAAGGTGAAAATCACGCAAAAGCGAAAGGCTATAGTCCATGGTGTCGGAGGGCATACTATAGTATGTCGTTTTTCACGATTTCGGAGGATTAAAAAAAAAGGTGAAAATCACGCAAAAGCGAAAGGCTATAGTCCATGGTGTCGGAGGGCATACTATAGTATGTCGTTTTTCACGATTTCGGAGGATTTAAAAAAAAAAGGTGAAAATCACGCAAAAGCGAAAGGCTATAGTCCATGGTGTCGGAGGGCATACTATAGTATGTGGTTTTTCACGATTTTGGAGGATTTAAAAAAAAAGGTGAAAATCACGCAAAAGCGAAAGGCTATAGTCCATGGTGTCGGAGGGCATACTATAGTATGTCGTTTTTCACGATTTCGGAGGATTTGAAAAAAAGGTGAAAATCACGCAAAAGCGAAAGGCTATAGTCCATGGTGTCGGAGAGCATACTATAGTATGTCGTTTTTAACGATTTCGGAGGATTTAAAAAAAAGGTGAAAATCACACGAAAGCAAAAGGCTATAGTCCATGGTGTCGGAGGGCATACTATAGTATGTCGTTTTTCCACGATTTCGGAGGATTAAAAAAAAAGGTGAAAATCACGCAAAAGCGAAAGGCTATAGTCCATGGTGTCGGAGGGCATACTATAGTATGTCGTTTTTCACGATTTCGGAGGATTTGAAAAAAAGGTGAAAATCACGCAAAAGCGAAAGGCTATATAGTCCATGGTGTCGGAGGGCATACTATAGTATGTCGTTTTTCACGATTTCGGAGGATTTAAAAAAAAAGGTGAAAATCACGCAAAAGCGAAAGGCTATAGTCCATGGTCTCGGACCGCATACTAGTATGTCGTTTTTCACGATTTCGGAGGATTTTAAAAAAAAAGGTGAAAATCACGCAAAAGCGAAAGGCGTGTCGGAGGGCATACTATAGTATGTCGTTTTTCACGATTTCGGAGGATTAAAAAAAAAGGTGAAAATCACGCAAAAGCGAAAGGCTATAGTCCATGGTGTCGGAGGGCATACTATAGTATGTCGTTTTTCACGATTTCGGAGGATTTGAAAAAAAGGTGAAAATCACGCAAAAGCGAAAGGCTATAGTCCATGGTGTCGGAGGGCATACTATAGTATGTCGTTTTTCACGATTTCGGAGGATTAAAAAAAAAGGTGAAAATCACGCAAAAGCGAAAGGCTATAGTCCATGGTGTCGGAGGGCATACTATAGTATGTCGTTTTTCACGATTTCGGAGGATTTGAAAAAAAGGTGAAAATCACGCAAAAGCGAAAGGCTATAGTCCATGGTGTCGGAGGGCATACTATAGTATGTCGTTTTTCACGATTTCGGAGGATTTGAAAAAAAGGTGAAAATCACGCAAAAGCGAAAGGCTATAGTCCATGGTGTCGGAGGGCATACTATAGTATCTCGTTTTTCACGATTTCGGAGGATTTGAAAAAAAGGTGAAAATCACGCAAAAGCGAAAGGCTATAGTCCATGGTGTCGGAGGGCATACTATAGTATGTCGTTTTTCACGATTTCGGAGGATTTAAAAAAAAAGGTGAAAATCACGCAAAAGCGAAAGGCTATAGTCCATGGTGTCGGAGGGCATACTATAGTATGTCGTTTTTAACGATTTCGGAGGATTTAAAAAAAAGGTGAAAATCACGCGAAAGCAAAAGGCTATAGTCCATGGTGTCGGAGGGCATACTATAGTATGTCGTTTTTCACGATTTCGGAGGATTAAAAAAAAAGGTGAAAATCACGCAAAAGCGAAAGGCTATAGTCCATGGTGTCGGAGGGCATACTATAGTATGTCGTTTTTCACGATTTCGGAGGATTTGAAAAAAAGGTGAAAATCACGCAAAAGCGAAAGGCTATAGTCCATGGTGTCGGAGAGCATACTATAGTATGTCGTTTTTAACGATTTCGGAGGATTTAAAAAAAAGGTGAAAATCACGCGAAAGCAAAAGGCTATAGTCCATGGTGTCGGAGGGCATACTATAGTATGTCGTTTTTCACGATTTCGGAGGATTAAAAAAAAAGGTGAAAATCACGCAAAAGCGAAAGGCTATAGTCCATGGTGTCGGAGGGCATACTATAGTATGTCGTTTTTCACGATTTCGGAGGATTTGAAAAAAAGGTGAAAATCACGCAAAAGCGAAAGGCTATAGTCCATGGTGTCGGAGGGCATACTATAGTATGTCGTTTTTCACGATTTCGGAGGATTTAAAAAAAAAAGGTGAAAATCACGCAAAAGCGAAAGGCGTGTCGGAGGGCATACTATAGTATGTCGTTTTTCACGATTTCGGAGGATTAAAAAAAAAGGTGAAAATCACGCAAAAGCGAAAGGCTATAGTCCATGGTGTCGGAGGGCATACTATAGTATGTCGTTTTTCACGATTTCGGAGGATTTGAAAAAAAGGTGAAAATCACGCAAAAGCGAAAGGCTATAGTCCATGGTGTCGGAGGGCATACTATAGTATGTCGTTTTTCACGATTTCGGAGGATTTAAAAAAAAAGGTGAAAATCACGCAAAAGCGAAAGGCTATAGTCCATGGTGTCGGAGGGCATACTATAGTATGTCGTTTTTCACGATTTCGGAGGATTTGAAAAAAAGGTGAAAATCACGCAAAAGCGAAAGGCTATAGTCCATGGTGTCGGAGGGCATACTATAGTATGTCGTTTTTCACGATTTCGGAGGATTTGAAAAAAAGGTGAAAATCACACAAAAGCGAAAGGCTATAGTCCATGGTGTCGGAGTGCATACTATAGTATGTCGTTTTTCACGATTTCGGAGGATTAAAAAAAAGGTGAAAATCACGCAAAAGGGAAAGGCTATAGTCCATGGTGTCGGAGGGCATACTATAGTATGTCGTTTTTCACGATTTCGGAGGATTTGAAAAAAAGGTGAAAATCACGCAAAAGCGAAAGGCTATAGTCCATGGTGTCGGAGAGCATACTATAGTATGTCGTTTTTAACGATTTCGGAGGATTTAAAAAAAAAGGTGAAAATCACGCAAAAGCAAAAGGCTATAGTCCATGGTGTCAGGGGGCATACTATATAGTATGTCGTTTTTCACGATTTCGGAGGATTAAAAAAAAAGGTGAAAATCACGCAAAAGCGAAAGGCTATAGTCCATGGTGTCGGAGGGCATACTATAGTATGTCGTTTTTCACGATTTCGGAGGATTTGAAAAAAAGGTGAAAATCACGCAAAAGCGAAAGGCTATAGTCCATGGTGTCGGAGGGCATACTATAGTATGTCGTTTTTAACGATTTCGGAGGATTTAAAAAAAAAGGTGAAAATCACGCAAAAGCGAAAGGCTATAGTCCATGGTCTCGGACCGCATACTAGTATGTCGTTTTTCACGATTTCGGAGGATTTAAAAAAAAAAAGGTGAAAATCACGCAAAAGCGAAAGGCTATAGTCCATGGTGTCGGAGGGCATACTATAGTATGTCGTTTTTCACGATTTCGGAGGATTAAAAAAAAAGGTGAAAATCACGCAAAAGCGAAAGGCTATAGTCCATGGTGTCGGAGGGCATACTATAGTATGTCGTTTTTCACGATTTCGGAGGATTTGAAAAAAAGGTGAAAATCACGCAAAAGCGAAAGGCTATAGTCCATGGTGTCGGAGGGCATACTATAGTATGTCGTTTTTCACGATTTCGGAGGATTTAAAAAAAAAGGTGAAAATCACGCAAAAGCGAAAGGCTATAGTCCATGGTGTCGGAGGGCATACTATAGTATGTCGTTTTTCACGATTTCGGAGGATTTTAAAAAAAAAGGTGAAAATCACGCAAAAGCGAAAGGCTATAGTCCATGGTGTCGGAGGGCATACTATAGTATGTGGTTTTTCACGATTTCGGAGGATTTAAAAAAAAAGGTGAAAATCACGCAAAAGCGAAAGGCTATCGTCCATGGTGTCGGAGGGCATACTATTGTATGTCGTTTTTCACGATTTCGGAGGATTTGAAAAAAAGGTGAAAATCACGCAAAAGCGAAAGGCTATAGTCCATGGTGTCGGAGAGCATACTATAGTATGTCGTTTTTAACGATTTCGGAGGATTTAAAAAAAAAGGTGAAAATCACGCAAAAGCAAAAGGCTATAGTCCATGGTGTCGGAGGGCATACTATAGTATGTCGTTTTTCACGATTTCGGAGGATTAAAAAAAAAGGTGAAAATCACGCAAAAGCGAAAGGCTATAGTCCATGGTGTGGGAGGGCATACTATAGTATGTCGTTTTTCACGATTTCGGAGGATTTAAAAAAAAAGGTGAAAATCACGCAAAAGCGAAAGGCTATAGTCCATGTTGTCGGAGGGCATACTATAGTATGTCGTTTTTCACGATTTCGGAGGATTTGAAAAAAAGGTGAAAATCACGCAAAAGCGAAAGGCTATAGTCCATGGTGTCGGAGGGCATACTATAGTATGTCGTTTTTCACGATTTCGGAGGATTAAAAAAAAAGGTGAAAATCACGCAAAAGCGAAAGGCTATAGTCCATGGTGTCGGAGGGCATACTATAGTATGTCGTTTTTCACGATTTCGGAGGATTTAAAAAAAAAAGGTGAAAATCACGCAAAAGCGAAAGGCTATAGTCCATGGTGTCGGAGGGCATACTATAGTATGTGGTTTTTCACGATTTTGGAGGATTTAAAAAAAAAGGTGAAAATCACGCAAAAGCGAAAGGCTATAGTCCATGGTGTCGGAGGGCATACTATAGTATGTCGTTTTTCACGATTTCGGAGGATTTGAAAAAAAGGTGAAAATCACGCAAAAGCGAAAGGCTATAGTCCATGGTGTCGGAGAGCATACTATAGTATGTCGTTTTTAACGATTTCGGAGGATTTAAAAAAAAGGTGAAAATCACACGAAAGCAAAAGGCTATAGTCCATGGTGTCGGAGGGCATACTATAGTATGTCGTTTTTCCACGATTTCGGAGGATTAAAAAAAAAGGTGAAAATCACGCAAAAGCGAAAGGCTATAGTCCATGGTGTCGGAGGGCATACTATAGTATGTCGTTTTTCACGATTTCGGAGGATTTGAAAAAAAGGTGAAAATCACGCAAAAGCGAAAGGCTATAGTCCATGGTCTCGGACCGCATACTAGTATGTCGTTTTTCACGATTTCGGAGGATTTAAAAAAAAAAGGTGAAAATCACGCAAAAGCGAAAGGCGTGTCGGAGGGCATACTATAGTATGTCGTTTTTCCACGATTTCGGAGGATTAAAAAAAAAGGTGAAAATCACGCAAAAGCAAAAGGCTATAGTCCATGGTGTCGGAGGGCATACTATAGTATGTCGTTTTTCACGATTTCGGAGGATTTAAAAAAAAAGGTGAAAATCACGCAAAAGCGAAAGGCTATAGTCCATGGTCTCGGACCGCATACTAGTATGTCGTTTTTCACGATTTCGGAGGATTTTAAAAAAAAAGGTGAAAATCACGCAAAAGCGAAAGGCGTGTCGGAGGGCATACTATAGTATGTCGTTTTTCACGATTTCGGAGGATTTGAAAAAAAGGTGAAAATCACGCAAAAGCGAAAGGCTATAGTCCATGGTGTCGGAGGGCATACTATAGTATCTCGTTTTTCACGATTTCGGAGGATTTGAAAAAAAGGTGAAAATCACGCAAAAGCGAAAGGCTATAGTCCATGGTGTCGGAGGGCATACTATAGTATGTCGTTTTTCACGATTTCGGAGGATTTAAAAAAAAAGGTGAAAATCACGCAAAAGCGAAAGGCTATAGTCCATGGTGTCGGAGGGCATACTATAGTATGTCGTTTTTAACGATTTCGGAGGATTTAAAAAAAAGGTGAAAATCACGCGAAAGCAAAAGGCTATAGTCCATGGTGTCGGAGGGCATACTATAGTATGTCGTTTTTCACGATTTCGGAGGATTAAAAAAAAAGGTGAAAATCACGCAAAAGCGAAAGGCTATAGTCCATGGTGTCGGAGGGCATACTATAGTATGTCGTTTTTCACGATTTCGGAGGATTTGAAAAAAAGGTGAAAATCACGCAAAAGCGAAAGGCTATAGTCCATGGTGTCGGAGGGCATACTATAGTATGTCGTTTTTCACGATTTCGGAGGATTTTAAAAAAAAAGGTGAAAATCACGCAAAAGCGAAAGGCTATAGTCCATGGTCTCGGACCGCATACTAGTATGTCGTTTTTCACGATTTCGGAGGATTTAAAAAAAAAATGTGAAAATCACGCAAAAGCGAAAGGCGTGTCGGAGGGCATACTATAGTATGTCGTTTTTCACGATTTCGGAGGATTAAAAAAAAAGGTGAAAATCACGCAAAAGCGAAAGGCTATAGTCCATGGTGTCGGAGGGCATACTATAGTATGTCGTTTTTCACGATTTCGGAGGATTTGAAAAAAAGGTGAAAATCACGCAAAAGCGAAAGGCTATAGTCCATGGTGTCGGAGGGCATACTATAGTATGTCGTTTTTCACGATTTCGGAGGATTTAAAAAAAAAGGTGAAAATCACGCAAAAGCGAAAGGCTATAGTCCATGGTGTCGGAGGGCATACTATAGTATGTCGTTTTTCACGATTTCGGAGGATTTGAAAAAAAGGTGAAAATCACGCAAAAGCGAAAGGCTATAGTCCATGGTGTCGGAGGGCATACTATAGTATGTCGTTTTTCACAATTTCGGAGGATTTGAAAAAAAGGTGAAAATCACGCAAAAGCGAAAGGCTATAGTCCATGGTTTCGGAGGGCATACTATAGTATGTCGTTTTTCACGATTTCGGAGGATTTAAAAAAAAAGGTGAAAATCACGCAAAAGCGAAAGGCTATAGTCCATGGTGTCGGAGGGCATACTATAGTATGTCGTTTTTCACGATTTCGGAGGATTTGAAAAAAAGGTGAAAATCACGCAAAAGCGAAAGGCTATAGTCCATGGTGTCGGAGGGCATACTATAGTATGTCGTTTTTCACGATTTCGGAGGATTTGAAAAAAAGGTGAAAATCACGCAAAAGCGAAAGGCTATAGTCCATGGTGTCGGAGGGCATACTATAGTATGTGGTTTTTCACGATTTTGGAGGATTTAAAAAAAAAGGTGAAAATCACGCAAAAGCGAAAGGCTATAGTCCATGGTGTCGGAGGGCATACTATAGTATGTCGTTTTTCACGATTTCGGAGGATTTGAAAAAAAGGTGAAAATCACGCAAAAGCGAAAGGCTATAGTCCATGGTGTCGGAGAGCATACTATAGTATGTCGTTTTTAACGATTTCGGAGGATTTAAAAAAAAGGTGAAAATCACGCGAAAGCAAAAGGCTATAGTCCATGGTGTCGGAGGGCATACTATAGTATGTCGTTTTTCACGATTTCGGAGGATTAAAAAAAAAGGTGAAAATCACGCAAAAGCGAAAGGCTATAGTCCATGGTGTCGGAGGGCATACTATAGTATGTCGTTTTTCACGATTTCGGAGGATTTGAAAAAAAGGTGAAAATCACGCAAAAGCGAAAGGCTATAGTCCATGGTGTCGGAGGGCATACTATAGTATGTCGTTTTTCACGATTTCGGAGGATTTAAAAAAAAAGGTGAAAATCACGCAAAAGCGAAAGGCTATAGTCCATGGTGTCGGAGGGCATACTATAGTATGTCGTTTTTCACGATTTCGGAGGATTTAAAAAAAAAAGGTGAAAATCACGCAAAAGCGAAAGGCTATAGTCCATGGTGTCGGAGGGCATACTATAGTATGTCGTTTTTCACGATTTCGGAGGATTAAAAAAAAAGGTGAAAATCACGCAAAAGCGAAAGGCTATAGTCCATGGTGTCGGAGGGCATACTATAGTATGTCGTTTTTCACGATTTCGGAGGATTTAAAAAAAAAGGTGAAAATCACGCAAAAGCGAAAGGCTATAGTCCATGGTCTCGGACCGCATACTAGTATGTCGTTTTTCACGATTTTGGAGGATTTTTAAAAAAAAAGGTGAAAATCACGCAAAAGCGAAAGGCTATAGTCCATGGTGTCGGAGGGCATACTATAGTATGTCGTTTTTCACGATTTCGGAGGATTTGAAAAAAATGTGAAAATCACGCAAAAGCGAAAGGCTATAGTCCATGGTGTCGGAGAGCATACTATAGTATGTCGTTTTCAACGATTTCGGAGGATTAAAAAAAAAGGTGAAAATCACGCAAAAGCGAAAGGCTATAGTCCATGGTGTCGGAGGGCATACTATAGTATGTCGTTTTTCACGATTTCGGAGGATTTGAAAAAAATGTGAAAATCACGGAAAAGCGAAAGGCTATAGTCCATGGTGTCGGAGAGCATACTATAGTATGTCGTTTTTAACGATTTCGGAGGATTAAAAAAAAAGGTGAAAATCACGCAAAAGCGAAAGGCTATAGTCCATGGTGTCGGAGGGCATACTATAGTATGTCGTTTTTCACGATTTCGGAGGATTTGAAAAAAAGGTGAAAATCACGCAAAAGCGAAAGGCTATAGTCCATGGTGTCGGAGGGCATACTATAGTATGTCGTTTTTCACGATTTCGGAGGATTAAAAAAAAAGGTGAAAATCACGCAAAAGCGAAAGGCTATAGTCCATGGTGTCGGAGGGCATACTATAGTATGTCGTTTTTCACGATTTCGGAGGATTTGAAAAAAAGGTGAAAATCACGCAAAAGCGAAAGGCTATAGTCCATGGTGTCGGAGGGCATACTATAGTATGTCGTTTTTCACGATTTCGGAGGATTTAAAAAAAAAGGTGAAAATCACGCAAAAGCGAAAGGCTATAGTCCATGGTCTCGGACCGCATACTAGTATGTCGTTTTTCACGATTTCGGAGGATTTAAAAAAAAAAGGTGAAAATCACGCAAAAGCGAAAGGCGTGTCGGAGGGCATACTATAGTATGTCGTTTTTCACGATTTCGGAGGATTAAAAAAAAAGGTGAAAATCACGCAAAAGCGAAAGGCTATAGTCCATGGTGTCGGAGGGCATACTATAGTATGTCGTTTTTCACGATTTCGGAGGATTTGAAAAAAATGTGAAAATCACGCAAAAGCGAAAGGCTATAGTCCATGGTGTCGGAGAGCATACTATAGTATGTCGTTTTCAACGATTTCGGAGGATTAAAAAAAAAGGTGAAAATCACGCAAAAGCGAAAGGCTATAGTCCATGGTGTCGGAGGGCATACTATAGTATGTCGTTTTTCACGATTTCGGAGGATTTGAAAAAAATGTGAAAATCACGGAAAAGCGAAAGGCTATAGTCCATGGTGTCGGAGAGCATACTATAGTATGTCGTTTTTAACGATTTCGGAGGATTAAAAAAAAAGGTGAAAATCACGCAAAAGCGAAAGGCTATAGTCCATGGTGTCGGAGGGCATACTATAGTATGTCGTTTTTCACGATTTCGGAGGATTTGAAAAAAAGGTGAAAATCACGCAAAAGCGAAAGGCTATAGTCCATGGTGTCGGAGGGCATACTATAGTATGTCGTTTTTCACGATTTCGGAGGATTAAAAAAAAAGGTGAAAATCACGCAAAAGCGAAAGGCTATAGTCCATGGTGTCGGAGGGCATACTATAGTATGTCGTTTTTCACGATTTCGGAGGATTTGAAAAAAAGGTGAAAATCACGCAAAAGCGAAAGGCTATAGTCCATGGTGTCGGAGGGCATACTATAGTATGTCGTTTTTCACGATTTCGGAGGATTTAAAAAAAAAGGTGAAAATCACGCAAAAGCGAAAGGCTATAGTCCATGGTGTCGGAGGGCATACTATAGTATGTCGTTTTTCACGATTTCGGAGGATTTGAAAAAAAGGTGAAAATCACGCAAAAGCGAAAGGCTATAGTCCATGGTGTCGGAGGGCATACTATAGTATGTCGTTTTTCACGATTTCGGAGGATTTGAAAAAAAGGTGAAAATCACGCAAAAGCGAAAGGCTATAGTCCATGGTGTCGGAGGGCATACTATAGTATGTGGTTTTTCACGATTTTGGAGGATTTAAAAAAAAAGGTGAAAATCACGCAAAAGCGAAAGGCTATAGTCCATGGTGTCGGAGGGCATACTATAGTATGTCGTTTTTCACGATTTCGGAGGATTTGAAAAAAAGGTGAAAATCACGCAAAAGCGAAAGGCTATAGTCCATGGTGTCGGAGAGCATACTATAGTATGTCGTTTTTAACGATTTCGGAGGATTTAAAAAAAAGGTGAAAATCACGCGAAAGCAAAAGGCTATAGTCCATGGTGTCGGAGGGCATACTATAGTATGTCGTTTTTCACGATTTCGGAGGATTAAAAAAAAAGGTGAAAATCACGCAAAAGCGAAAGGCTATAGTCCATGGTGTCGGAGGGCATACTATAGTATGTCGTTTTTCACGATTTCGGAGGATTTGAAAAAAAGGTGAAAATCACGCAAAAGCGAAAGGCTATAGTCCATGGTGTCGGAGGGCATACTATAGTATGTCGTTTTTCACGATTTCGGAGGATTTAAAAAAAAAGGTGAAAATCACGCAAAAGCGAAAGGCTATAGTCCATGGTGTCGGAGGGCATACTATAGTATGTCGTTTTTCACGATTTCGGAGGATTTAAAAAAAAAAGGTGAAAATCACGCAAAAGCGAAAGGCTATAGTCCATGGTGTCGGAGGGCATACTATAGTATGTCGTTTTTCACGATTTCGGAGGATTAAAAAAAAAGGTGAAAATCACGCAAAAGCGAAAGGCTATAGTCCATGGTGTCGGAGGGCATACTATAGTATGTCGTTTTTCACGATTTCGGAGGATTTAAAAAAAAAGGTGAAAATCACGCAAAAGCGAAAGGCTATAGTCCATGGTCTCGGACCGCATACTAGTATGTCGTTTTTCACGATTTTGGAGGATTTTTAAAAAAAAAGGTGAAAATCACGCAAAAGCGAAAGGCTATAGTCCATGGTGTCGGAGGGCATACTATAGTATGTCGTTTTTCACGATTTCGGAGGATTTGAAAAAAATGTGAAAATCACGCAAAAGCGAAAGGCTATAGTCCATGGTGTCGGAGAGCATACTATAGTATGTCGTTTTCAACGATTTCGGAGGATTAAAAAAAAAGGTGAAAATCACGCAAAAGCGAAAGGCTATAGTCCATGGTGTCGGAGGGCATACTATAGTATGTCGTTTTTCACGATTTCGGAGGATTTGAAAAAAATGTGAAAATCACGGAAAAGCGAAAGGCTATAGTCCATGGTGTCGGAGAGCATACTATAGTATGTCGTTTTTAACGATTTCGGAGGATTAAAAAAAAAGGTGAAAATCACGCAAAAGCGAAAGGCTATAGTCCATGGTGTCGGAGGGCATACTATAGTATGTCGTTTTTCACGATTTCGGAGGATTTGAAAAAAAGGTGAAAATCACGCAAAAGCGAAAGGCTATAGTCCATGGTGTCGGAGGGCATACTATAGTATGTCGTTTTTCACGATTTCGGAGGATTAAAAAAAAAGGTGAAAATCACGCAAAAGCGAAAGGCTATAGTCCATGGTGTCGGAGGGCATACTATAGTATGTCGTTTTTCACGATTTCGGAGGATTTGAAAAAAAGGTGAAAATCACGCAAAAGCGAAAGGCTATAGTCCATGGTGTCGGAGGGCATACTATAGTATGTCGTTTTTCACGATTTCGGAGGATTTAAAAAAAAAGGTGAAAATCACGCAAAAGCGAAAGGCTATAGTCCATGGTCTCGGACCGCATACTAGTATGTCGTTTTTCACGATTTCGGAGGATTTAAAAAAAAAAGGTGAAAATCACGCAAAAGCGAAAGGCGTGTCGGAGGGCATACTATAGTATGTCGTTTTTCACGATTTCGGAGGATTAAAAAAAAAGGTGAAAATCACGCAAAAGCGAAAGGCTATAGTCCATGGTGTCGGAGGGCATACTATAGTATGTCGTTTTTCACGATTTCGGAGGATTTGAAAAAAATGTGAAAATCACGCAAAAGCGAAAGGCTATAGTCCATGGTGTCGGAGAGCATACTATAGTATGTCGTTTTCAACGATTTCGGAGGATTAAAAAAAAAGGTGAAAATCACGCAAAAGCGAAAGGCTATAGTCCATGGTGTCGGAGGGCATACTATAGTATGTCGTTTTTCACGATTTCGGAGGATTTGAAAAAAATGTGAAAATCACGGAAAAGCGAAAGGCTATAGTCCATGGTGTCGGAGAGCATACTATAGTATGTCGTTTTTAACGATTTCGGAGGATTAAAAAAAAAGGTGAAAATCACGCAAAAGCGAAAGGCTATAGTCCATGGTGTCGGAGGGCATACTATAGTATGTCGTTTTTCACGATTTCGGAGGATTTGAAAAAAAGGTGAAAATCACGCAAAAGCGAAAGGCTATAGTCCATGGTGTCGGAGGGCATACTATAGTATGTCGTTTTTCACGATTTCGGAGGATTAAAAAAAAAGGTGAAAATCACGCAAAAGCGAAAGGCTATAGTCCATGGTGTCGGAGGGCATACTATAGTATGTCGTTTTTCACGATTTCGGAGGATTTGAAAAAAAGGTGAAAATCACGCAAAAGCGAAAGGCTATAGTCCATGGTGTCGGAGGGCATACTATAGTATGTCGTTTTTCACGATTTCGGAGGATTTAAAAAAAAAGGTGAAAATCACGCAAAAGCGAAAGGCTATAGTCCATGGTCTCGGACCGCATACTAGTATGTCGTTTTTCACGATTTCGGAGGATTTAAAAAAAAAAGGTGAAAATCACGCAAAAGCGAAAGGCTATAGTCCATGGTGTCGGAGGGCATACTATAGTATGTCGTTTTTCACGATTTCGGAGGATTTGAAAAAAAGGTGAAAATCACGCAAAAGCGAAAGGCTATAGTCCATGGTGTCGGAGGGCATACTATAGTATGTCGTTTTTCACGATTTCGGAGGATTAAAAAAAAAGGTGAAAATCACGCAAAAGCGAAAGGCTATAGTCCATGGTGTCGGAGGGCATACTATAGTATGTCGTTTTTCACGATTTCGGAGGATTTAAAAAAAAAGGTGAAAATCACGCAAAAGCGAAAGGCTATAGTCCATGGTCTCGGACCGCATACTAGTATGTCGTTTTTCACGATTTTGGAGGATTTAAAAAAAAAAGGTGAAAATCACGCAAAAGCGAAAGGCTATAGTCCATGGTGTCGGAGGGCATACTATAGTATGTCGTTTTTCACGATTTCGGAGGATTTAAAAAAAAAAGGTGAAAATCACGCAAAAGCGAAAGGCTATAGTCCATGGTGTCGGAGGGCATACTATAGTATGTCGTTTTTCACGATTTCGGAGGATTAAAAAAAAAGGTGAAAATCACGCAAAAGCGAAAGGCTATAGTCCATGGTGTCGGAGGGCATACTATAGTATGTCGTTTTTCACGATTTCGGAGGATTTAAAAAAAAAGGTGAAAATCACGCAAAAGCGAAAGGCTATAGTCCATGGTCTCGGACCGCATACTAGTATGTCGTTTTTCACGATTTTGGAGGATTTAAAAAAAAAAAGGTGAAAATCACGCAAAAGCGAAAGGCTATAGTCCATGGTGTCGGAGGGCATACTATAGTATGTCGTTTTTCACGATTTCGGAGGATTTGAAAAAAATGTGAAAATCACGCAAAAGCGAAAGGCTATAGTCCATGGTGTCGGAGAGCATACTATAGTATGTCGTTTTTAACGATTTCGGAGGATTAAAAAAAAAGGTGAAAATCACGCAAAAGCGAAAGGCTATAGTCCATGGTGTCGGAGGGCATACTATAGTATGTCGTTTTTCACGATTTCGGAGGATTTGAAAAAAAGGTGAAAATCACGCAAAAGCGAAAGGCTATAGTCCATGGTGTCGGAGGGCATACTATAGTATGTCGTTTTTCACGATTTCGGAGGATTTAAAAAAAAAGGTGAAAATCACGCAAAAGCGAAAGGCTATAGTCCATGGTCTCCGACCGCATACTAGTATGTCGTTTTTCACGATTTTGGAGGATTTTTAAAAAAAAAGGTGAAAATCACGCAAAAGCGAAAGGCTATAGTCCATGGTGTCGGAGGGCATACTATAGTATGTCGTTTTTCACGATTTCGGAGGATTTGAAAAAAATGTGAAAATCACGCAAAAGCGAAAGGCTATAGTCCATGGTGTCGGAGAGCATACTATAGTATGTCGTTTTTAACGATTTCGGAGGATTAAAAAAAAAAGGTGAAAATCACGCAAAAGCGAAAGGCTATAGTCCATGGTGTCGGAGGGCATACTATAGTATGTCGTTTTTAACGATTTCGGAGGATTTGAAAAAAAGGTGAAAATCACGCGAAAGCAAAAGGCTATAGTCCATGGTGTCGGAGGGCATACTATAGTATGTCGTTTTTCACGATTTCGGAGGATTAAAAAAAAAGGTGAAAATCACGCAAAAGCGAAAGGCTATAGTCCATGGTGTCGGAGGGCATACTATAGTATGTCGTTTTTCACGATTTCGGAGGATTTGAAAAAAAGGTGAAAATCACGCAAAAGCGAAAGGCTATAGTCCATGGTGTCGGAGGGCATACTATAGTATGTCGTTTTTCACGATTTCGGAGGATTTAAAAAAAAAGGTGAAAATCACGCAAAAGCGAAAGGCTATAGTCCATGGTGTCGGAGGGCATACTATAGTATGTCGTTTTTCACGATTTCGGAGGATTTAAAAAAAAAAAGGTGAAAATCACGCAAAAGCGAAAGGCTATAGTCCATGGTGTCGGAGGGCATACTATAGTATGTCGTTTTTCACGATTTCGGAGGATTAAAAAAAAAGGTGAAAATCACGCAAAAGCGAAAGGCTATAGTCCATGGTGTCGGAGGGCATACTATAGTATGTCGTTTTTCACGATTTCGGAGGATTTAAAAAAAAAGGTGAAAATCACGCAAAAGCGAAAGGCTATAGTCCATGGTCTCGGACCGCATACTAGTATGTCGTTTTTCACGATTTTGGAGGATTTTTAAAAAAAAAGGTGAAAATCACGCAAAAGCGAAAGGCTATAGTCCATGGTGTCGGAGGGCATACTATAGTATGTCGTTTTTCACGATTTCGGAGGATTTGAAAAAAATGTGAAAATCACGCAAAAGCGAAAGGCTATAGTCCATGGTGTCGGAGAGCATACTATAGTATGTCGTTTTCAACGATTTCGGAGGATTAAAAAAAAAGGTGAAAATCACGCAAAAGCGAAAGGCTATAGTCCATGGTGTCGGAGGGCATACTATAGTATGTCGTTTTTCACGATTTCGGAGGATTTGAAAAAAATGTGAAAATCACGGAAAAGCGAAAGGCTATAGTCCATGGTGTCGGAGAGCATACTATAGTATGTCGTTTTTAACGATTTCGGAGGATTAAAAAAAAAGGTGAAAATCACGCAAAAGCGAAAGGCTATAGTCCATGGTGTCGGAGGGCATACTATAGTATGTCGTTTTTCACGATTTCGGAGGATTTGAAAAAAAGGTGAAAATCACGCAAAAGCGAAAGGCTATAGTCCATGGTGTCGGAGGGCATACTATAGTATGTCGTTTTTCACGATTTCGGAGGATTAAAAAAAAAGGTGAAAATCACGCAAAAGCGAAAGGCTATAGTCCATGGTGTCGGAGGGCATACTATAGTATGTCGTTTTTCACGATTTCGGAGGATTTGAAAAAAAGGTGAAAATCACGCAAAAGCGAAAGGCTATAGTCCATGGTGTCGGAGGGCATACTATAGTATGTCGTTTTTCACGATTTCGGAGGATTTGAAAAAAAGGTGAAAATCACGCAAAAGCGAAAGGCTATAGTCCATGGTGTCGGAGGGCATACTATAGTATCTCGTTTTTCACGATTTCGGAGGATTTGAAAAAAAGGTGAAAATCACGCAAAAGCGAAAGGCTATAGTCCATGGTGTCGGAGGGCATACTATAGTATGTCGTTTTTCACGATTTCGGAGGATTTAAAAAAAAAGGTGAAAATCACGCAAAAGCGAAAGGCTATAGTCCATGGTGTCGGAGGGCATACTATAGTATGTCGTTTTTAACGATTTCGGAGGATTTAAAAAAAAGGTGAAAATCACGCGAAAGCAAAAGGCTATAGTCCATGGTGTCGGAGGGCATACTATAGTATGTCGTTTTTCACGATTTCGGAGGATTAAAAAAAAAGGTGAAAATCACGCAAAAGCGAAAGGCTATAGTCCATGGTGTCGGAGGGCATACTATAGTATGTCGTTTTTCACGATTTCGGAGGATTTGAAAAAAAGGTGAAAATCACGCAAAAGCGAAAGGCTATAGTCCATGGTGTCGGAGAGCATACTATAGTATGTCGTTTTTAACGATTTCGGAGGATTTAAAAAAAAGGTGAAAATCACGCGAAAGCAAAAGGCTATAGTCCATGGTGTCGGAGGGCATACTATAGTATGTCGTTTTTCACGATTTCGGAGGATTAAAAAAAAAGGTGAAAATCACGCAAAAGCGAAAGGCTATAGTCCATGGTGTCGGAGGGCATACTATAGTATGTCGTTTTTCACGATTTCGGAGGATTTGAAAAAAAGGTGAAAATCACGCAAAAGCGAAAGGCTATAGTCCATGGTGTCGGAGGGCATACTATAGTATGTCGTTTTTCACGATTTCGGAGGATTTAAAAAAAAAAGGTGAAAATCACGCAAAAGCGAAAGGCGTGTCGGAGGGCATACTATAGTATGTCGTTTTTCACGATTTCGGAGGATTAAAAAAAAAGGTGAAAATCACGCAAAAGCGAAAGGCTATAGTCCATGGTGTCGGAGGGCATACTATAGTATGTCGTTTTTCACGATTTCGGAGGATTTGAAAAAAAGGTGAAAATCACGCAAAAGCGAAAGGCTATAGTCCATGGTGTCGGAGGGCATACTATAGTATGTCGTTTTTCACGATTTCGGAGGATTTAAAAAAAAAGGTGAAAATCACGCAAAAGCGAAAGGCTATAGTCCATGGTGTCGGAGGGCATACTATAGTATGTCGTTTTTCACGATTTCGGAGGATTTGAAAAAAAGGTGAAAATCACGCAAAAGCGAAAGGCTATAGTCCATGGTGTCGGAGGGCATACTATAGTATGTCGTTTTTCACGATTTCGGAGGATTTGAAAAAAAGGTGAAAATCACACAAAAGCGAAAGGCTATAGTCCATGGTGTCGGAGTGCATACTATAGTATGTCGTTTTTCACGATTTCGGAGGATTAAAAAAAAGGTGAAAATCACGCAAAAGGGAAAGGCTATAGTCCATGGTGTCGGAGGGCATACTATAGTATGTCGTTTTTCACGATTTCGGAGGATTTGAAAAAAAGGTGAAAATCACGCAAAAGCGAAAGGCTATAGTCCATGGTGTCGGAGAGCATACTATAGTATGTCGTTTTTAACGATTTCGGAGGATTTAAAAAAAAAGGTGAAAATCACGCAAAAGCAAAAGGCTATAGTCCATGGTGTCAGGGGGCATACTATATAGTATGTCGTTTTTCACGATTTCGGAGGATTAAAAAAAAAGGTGAAAATCACGCAAAAGCGAAAGGCTATAGTCCATGGTGTCGGAGGGCATACTATAGTATGTCGTTTTTCACGATTTCGGAGGATTTGAAAAAAAGGTGAAAATCACGCAAAAGCGAAAGGCTATAGTCCATGGTGTCGGAGGGCATACTATAGTATGTCGTTTTTCACGATTTCGGAGGATTTAAAAAAAAAGGTGAAAATCACGCAAAAGCGAAAGGCTATAGTCCATGGTGTCGGAGGGCATACTATAGTATGTCGTTTTTCACGATTTCGGAGGATTTGAAAAAAAGGTGAAAATCACGCAAAAGCGAAAGGCTATAGTCCATGGTGTCGGAGGGCATACTATAGTATGTCGTTTTTCACGATTTCGGAGGATTTGAAAAAAAGGTGAAAATCACACAAAAGCGAAAGGCTATAGTCCATGGTGTCGGAGTGCATACTATAGTATGTCGTTTTTCACGATTTCGGAGGATTAAAAAAAAGGTGAAAATCACGCAAAAGGGAAAGGCTATAGTCCATGGTGTCGGAGGGCATACTATAGTATGTCGTTTTTCACGATTTCGGAGGATTTGAAAAAAAGGTGAAAATCACGCAAAAGCGAAAGGCTATAGTCCATGGTGTCGGAGAGCATACTATAGTATGTCGTTTTTAACGATTTCGGAGGATTTAAAAAAAAAGGTGAAAATCACGCAAAAGCAAAAGGCTATAGTCCATGGTGTCAGGGGGCATACTATATAGTATGTCGTTTTTCACGATTTCGGAGGATTAAAAAAAAAGGTGAAAATCACGCAAAAGCGAAAGGCTATAGTCCATGGTGTCGGAGGGCATACTATAGTATGTCGTTTTTCACGATTTCGGAGGATTTGAAAAAAAGGTGAAAATCACGCAAAAGCGAAAGGCTATAGTCCATGGTGTCGGAGGGCATACTATAGTATGTCGTTTTTAACGATTTCGGAGGATTTAAAAAAAAAGGTGAAAATCACGCAAAAGCGAAAGGCTATAGTCCATGGTCTCGGACCGCATACTAGTATGTCGTTTTTCACGATTTCGGAGGATTTAAAAAAAAAAGGTGAAAATCACGCAAAAGCGAAAGGCTATAGTCCATGGTGTCGGAGGGCATACTATAGTATGTCGTTTTTCACGATTTCGGAGGATTAAAAAAAAAGGTGAAAATCACGCAAAAGCGAAAGGCTATAGTCCATGGTGTCGGAGGGCATACTATAGTATGTCGTTTTTCACGATTTCGGAGGATTTGAAAAAAAGGTGAAAATCACGCAAAAGCGAAAGGCTATAGTCCATGGTGTCGGAGGGCATACTATAGTATGTCGTTTTTCATGATTTCGGAGGATTTAAAAAAAAAGGTGAAAATCACGCAAAAGCGAAAGGCTATAGTCCATGGTGTCGGAGGGCATACTATAGTATGTCGTTTTTCACGATTTCGGAGGATTTGAAAAAAAGGTGAAAATCACGCAAAAGCGAAAGGCTATAGTCCATGGTGTCGGAGGGCATACTATAGTATGTCGTTTTTAACGATTTCGGAGGATTTAAAAAAAAAGGTGAAAATCACGCAAAAGCGAAAGGCTATAGTCCATGGTCTCGGACCGCATACTAGTATGTCGTTTTTCACGATTTCGGAGGATTTAAAAAAAAAAAGGTGAAAATCACGCAAAAGCGAAAGGCTATAGTCCATGGTGTCGGAGGGCATACTATAGTATGTCGTTTTTCACGATTTCGGAGGATTAAAAAAAAAGGTGAAAATCACGCAAAAGCGAAAGGCTATAGTCCATGGTGTCGGAGGGCATACTATAGTATGTCGTTTTTCACGATTTCGGAGGATTTGAAAAAAAGGTGAAAATCACGCAAAAGCGAAAGGCTATAGTCCATGGTGTCGGAGGGCATACTATAGTATGTCGTTTTTCATGATTTCGGAGGATTTAAAAAAAAAGGTGAAAATCACGCAAAAGCGAAAGGCTATAGTCCATGGTGTCGGAGGGCATACTATAGTATGTCGTTTTTCACGATTTCGGAGGATTTAAAAAAAAAAGGTGAAAATCACGCAAAAGCGAAAGGCTATAGTCCATGGTGTCGGAGGGCATACTATAGTATGTCGTTTTTCACGATTTCGGAGGATTTGAAAAAAAGGTGAAAATCACACAAAAGCGAAAGGCTATAGTCCATGGTGTCGGAGTGCATACTATAGTATGTCGTTTTTCACGATTTCGGAGGATTAAAAAAAAGGTGAAAATCACGCAAAAGGGAAAGGCTATAGTCCATGGTGTCGGAGGGCATACTATAGTATGTCGTTTTTCACGATTTCGGAGGATTTGAAAAAAAGGTGAAAATCACGCAAAAGCGAAAGGCTATAGTCCATGGTGTCGGAGAGCATACTATAGTATGTCGTTTTTAACGATTTCGGAGGATTTAAAAAAAAAGGTGAAAATCACGCAAAAGCAAAAGGCTATAGTCCATGGTGTCAGGGGGCATACTATATAGTATGTCGTTTTTCACGATTTCGGAGGATTAAAAAAAAAGGTGAAAATCACGCAAAAGCGAAAGGCTATAGTCCATGGTGTCGGAGGGCATACTATAGTATGTCGTTTTTCACGATTTCGGAGGATTTGAAAAAAAGGTGAAAATCACGCAAAAGCGAAAGGCTATAGTCCATGGTGTCGGAGGGCATACTATAGTATGTCGTTTTTAACGATTTCGGAGGATTTAAAAAAAAAGGTGAAAATCACGCAAAAGCGAAAGGCTATAGTCCATGGTCTCGGACCGCATACTAGTATGTCGTTTTTCACGATTTCGGAGGATTTAAAAAAAAAAAGGTGAAAATCACGCAAAAGCGAAAGGCTATAGTCCATGGTGTCGGAGGGCATACTATAGTATGTCGTTTTTCACGATTTCGGAGGATTAAAAAAAAAGGTGAAAATCACGCAAAAGCGAAAGGCTATAGTCCATGGTGTCGGAGGGCATACTATAGTATGTCGTTTTTCACGATTTCGGAGGATTTGAAAAAAAGGTGAAAATCACGCAAAAGCGAAAGGCTATAGTCCATGGTGTCGGAGGGCATACTATAGTATGTCGTTTTTCATGATTTCGGAGGATTTAAAAAAAAAGGTGAAAATCACGCAAAAGCGAAAGGCTATAGTCCATGGTGTCGGAGGGCATACTATAGTATGTCGTTTTTCACGATTTCGGAGGATTTAAAAAAAAAAGGTGAAAATCACGCAAAAGCGAAAGGCTATAGTCCATGGTGTCGGAGGGCATACTATAGTATGTGGTTTTTCACGATTTCGGAGGATTTAAAAAAAAAGGTGAAAATCACGCAAAAGCGAAAGGCTATAGTCCATGGTGTCGGAGGGCATACTATAGTATGTCGTTTTTCACGATTTCGGAGGATTAAAAAAAAAGGTGAAAATCACGCAAAAGCGAAAGGCTATAGTCCATGGTGTCGGAGGGCATACTATAGTATGTCGTTTTTCACGATTTCGGAGGATTTAAAAAAAAAGGTGAAAATCACGCAAAAGCGAAAGGCTATAGTCCATGGTCTCGGACCGCATACTAGTATGTCGTTTTTCACGATTTTGGAGGATTTAAAAAAAAAAGGTGAAAATCACGCAAAAGCGAAAGGCTATAGTCCATGGTGTCGGAGGGCATACTATAGTATGTCGTTTTTCACGATTTCGGAGGATTTAAAAAAAAAAGGTGAAAATCACGCAAAAGCGAAAGGCTATAGTCCATGGTGTCGGAGGGCATACTATAGTATGTCGTTTTTCACGATTTCGGAGGATTAAAAAAAAAGGTGAAAATCACGCAAAAGCGAAAGGCTATAGTCCATGGTGTCGGAGGGCATACTATAGTATGTCGTTTTTCACGATTTCGGAGGATTTAAAAAAAAAGGTGAAAATCACGCAAAAGCGAAAGGCTATAGTCCATGGTCTCGGACCGCATACTAGTATGTCGTTTTTCACGATTTTGGAGGATTTAAAAAAAAAAAGGTGAAAATCACGCAAAAGCGAAAGGCTATAGTCCATGGTGTCGGAGGGCATACTATAGTATGTCGTTTTTCACGATTTCGGAGGATTTGAAAAAAATGTGAAAATCACGCAAAAGCGAAAGGCTATAGTCCATGGTGTCGGAGAGCATACTATAGTATGTCGTTTTCAACGATTTCGGAGGATTAAAAAAAAAGGTGAAAATCACGCAAAAGCGAAAGGCTATAGTCCATGGTGTCGGAGGGCATACTATAGTATGTCGTTTTTCACGATTTCGGAGGATTTGAAAAAAATGTGAAAATCACGGAAAAGCGAAAGGCTATAGTCCATGGTGTCGGAGAGCATACTATAGTATGTCGTTTTTAACGATTTCGGAGGATTAAAAAAAAAGGTGAAAATCACGCAAAAGCGAAAGGCTATAGTCCATGGTGTCGGAGGGCATACTATAGTATGTCGTTTTTCACGATTTCGGAGGATTTGAAAAAAAGGTGAAAATCACGCAAAAGCGAAAGGCTATAGTCCATGGTGTCGGAGGGCATACTATAGTATGTCGTTTTTCACGATTTCGGAGGATTTAAAAAAAAAGGTGAAAATCACGCAAAAGCGAAAGGCTATAGTCCATGGTCTCCGACCGCATACTAGTATGTCGTTTTTCACGATTTTGGAGGATTTTTAAAAAAAAAGGTGAAAATCACGCAAAAGCGAAAGGCTATAGTCCATGGTGTCGGAGGGCATACTATAGTATGTCGTTTTTCACGATTTCGGAGGATTTGAAAAAAATGTGAAAATCACGCAAAAGCGAAAGGCTATAGTCCATGGTGTCGGAGAGCATACTATAGTATGTCGTTTTTAACGATTTCGGAGGATTAAAAAAAAAAGGTGAAAATCACGCAAAAGCGAAAGGCTATAGTCCATGGTGTCGGAGGGCATACTATAGTATGTCGTTTTTAACGATTTCGGAGGATTTGAAAAAAAGGTGAAAATCACGCGAAAGCAAAAGGCTATAGTCCATGGTGTCGGAGGGCATACTATAGTATGTCGTTTTTCACGATTTCGGAGGATTAAAAAAAAAGGTGAAAATCACGCAAAAGCGAAAGGCTATAGTCCATGGTGTCGGAGGGCATACTATAGTATGTCGTTTTTCACGATTTCGGAGGATTTGAAAAAAAGGTGAAAATCACGCAAAAGCGAAAGGCTATAGTCCATGGTGTCGGAGGGCATACTATAGTATGTCGTTTTTCACGATTTCGGAGGATTTAAAAAAAAAGGTGAAAATCACGCAAAAGCGAAAGGCTATAGTCCATGGTGTCGGAGGGCATACTATAGTATGTCGTTTTTCACGATTTCGGAGGATTTAAAAAAAAAAAGGTGAAAATCACGCAAAAGCGAAAGGCTATAGTCCATGGTGTCGGAGGGCATACTATAGTATGTCGTTTTTCACGATTTCGGAGGATTAAAAAAAAAGGTGAAAATCACGCAAAAGCGAAAGGCTATAGTCCATGGTGTCGGAGGGCATACTATAGTATGTCGTTTTTCACGATTTCGGAGGATTTAAAAAAAAAGGTGAAAATCACGCAAAAGCGAAAGGCTATAGTCCATGGTCTCGGACCGCATACTAGTATGTCGTTTTTCACGATTTTGGAGGATTTTAAAAAAAAAAGGTGAAAATCACGCAAAAGCGAAAGGCTATAGTCCATGGTGTCGGAGGGCATACTATAGTATGTCGTTTTTCACGATTTCGGAGGATTTGAAAAAAATGTGAAAATCACGCAAAAGCGAAAGGCTATAGTCCATGGTGTCGGAGAGCATACTATAGTATGTCGTTTTCAACGATTTCGGAGGATTAAAAAAAAAGGTGAAAATCACGCAAAAGCGAAAGGCTATAGTCCATGGTGTCGGAGGGCATACTATAGTATGTCGTTTTTCACGATTTCGGAGGATTTGAAAAAAATGTGAAAATCACGGAAAAGCGAAAGGCTATAGTCCATGGTGTCGGAGAGCATACTATAGTATGTCGTTTTTAACGATTTCGGAGGATTAAAAAAAAAGGTGAAAATCACGCAAAAGCGAAAGGCTATAGTCCATGGTGTCGGAGGGCATACTATAGTATGTCGTTTTTCACGATTTCGGAGGATTTGAAAAAAAGGTGAAAATCACGCAAAAGCGAAAGGCTATAGTCCATGGTGTCGGAGGGCATACTATAGTATGTCGTTTTTCACGATTTCGGAGGATTAAAAAAAAAGGTGAAAATCACGCAAAAGCGAAAGGCTATAGTCCATGGTGTCGGAGGGCATACTATAGTATGTCGTTTTTCACGATTTCGGAGGATTTGAAAAAAAGGTGAAAATCACGCAAAAGCGAAAGGCTATAGTCCATGGTGTCGGAGGGCATACTATAGTATGTCGTTTTTCACGATTTCGGAGGATTTGAAAAAAAGGTGAAAATCACGCAAAAGCGAAAGGCTATAGTCCATGGTGTCGGAGGGCATACTATAGTATCTCGTTTTTCACGATTTCGGAGGATTTGAAAAAAAGGTGAAAATCACGCAAAAGCGAAAGGCTATAGTCCATGGTGTCGGAGGGCATACTATAGTATGTCGTTTTTCACGATTTCGGAGGATTTAAAAAAAAAGGTGAAAATCACGCAAAAGCGAAAGGCTATAGTCCATGGTGTCGGAGGGCATACTATAGTATGTCGTTTTTAACGATTTCGGAGGATTTAAAAAAAAGGTGAAAATCACGCGAAAGCAAAAGGCTATAGTCCATGGTGTCGGAGGGCATACTATAGTATGTCGTTTTTCACGATTTCGGAGGATTAAAAAAAAAGGTGAAAATCACGCAAAAGCGAAAGGCTATAGTCCATGGTGTCGGAGGGCATACTATAGTATGTCGTTTTTCACGATTTCGGAGGATTTGAAAAAAAGGTGAAAATCACGCAAAAGCGAAAGGCTATAGTCCATGGTGTCGGAGAGCATACTATAGTATGTCGTTTTTAACGATTTCGGAGGATTTAAAAAAAAGGTGAAAATCACGCGAAAGCAAAAGGCTATAGTCCATGGTGTCGGAGGGCATACTATAGTATGTCGTTTTTCACGATTTCGGAGGATTAAAAAAAAAGGTGAAAATCACGCAAAAGCGAAAGGCTATAGTCCATGGTGTCGGAGGGCATACTATAGTATGTCGTTTTTCACGATTTCGGAGGATTTGAAAAAAAGGTGAAAATCACGCAAAAGCGAAAGGCTATAGTCCATGGTGTCGGAGGGCATACTATAGTATGTCGTTTTTCACGATTTCGGAGGATTTAAAAAAAAAAGGTGAAAATCACGCAAAAGCGAAAGGCGTGTCGGAGGGCATACTATAGTATGTCGTTTTTCACGATTTCGGAGGATTAAAAAAAAAGGTGAAAATCACGCAAAAGCGAAAGGCTATAGTCCATGGTGTCGGAGGGCATACTATAGTATGTCGTTTTTCACGATTTCGGAGGATTTGAAAAAAAGGTGAAAATCACGCAAAAGCGAAAGGCTATAGTCCATGGTGTCGGAGGGCATACTATAGTATGTCGTTTTTCACGATTTCGGAGGATTTAAAAAAAAAGGTGAAAATCACGCAAAAGCGAAAGGCTATAGTCCATGGTGTCGGAGGGCATACTATAGTATGTCGTTTTTCACGATTTCGGAGGATTTGAAAAAAAGGTGAAAATCACGCAAAAGCGAAAGGCTATAGTCCATGGTGTCGGAGGGCATACTATAGTATGTCGTTTTTCACGATTTCGGAGGATTTGAAAAAAAGGTGAAAATCACACAAAAGCGAAAGGCTATAGTCCATGGTGTCGGAGTGCATACTATAGTATGTCGTTTTTCACGATTTCGGAGGATTAAAAAAAAGGTGAAAATCACGCAAAAGGGAAAGGCTATAGTCCATGGTGTCGGAGGGCATACTATAGTATGTCGTTTTTCACGATTTCGGAGGATTTGAAAAAAAGGTGAAAATCACGCAAAAGCGAAAGGCTATAGTCCATGGTGTCGGAGAGCATACTATAGTATGTCGTTTTTAACGATTTCGGAGGATTTAAAAAAAAAGGTGAAAATCACGCAAAAGCAAAAGGCTATAGTCCATGGTGTCAGGGGGCATACTATATAGTATGTCGTTTTTCACGATTTCGGAGGATTAAAAAAAAAGGTGAAAATCACGCAAAAGCGAAAGGCTATAGTCCATGGTGTCGGAGGGCATACTATAGTATGTCGTTTTTCACGATTTCGGAGGATTTGAAAAAAAGGTGAAAATCACGCAAAAGCGAAAGGCTATAGTCCATGGTGTCGGAGGGCATACTATAGTATGTCGTTTTTCACGATTTCGGAGGATTTAAAAAAAAAGGTGAAAATCACGCAAAAGCGAAAGGCTATAGTCCATGGTGTCGGAGGGCATACTATAGTATGTCGTTTTTCACGATTTCGGAGGATTTGAAAAAAAGGTGAAAATCACGCAAAAGCGAAAGGCTATAGTCCATGGTGTCGGAGGGCATACTATAGTATGTCGTTTTTCACGATTTCGGAGGATTTGAAAAAAAGGTGAAAATCACACAAAAGCGAAAGGCTATAGTCCATGGTGTCGGAGTGCATACTATAGTATGTCGTTTTTCACGATTTCGGAGGATTAAAAAAAAGGTGAAAATCACGCAAAAGGGAAAGGCTATAGTCCATGGTGTCGGAGGGCATACTATAGTATGTCGTTTTTCACGATTTCGGAGGATTTGAAAAAAAGGTGAAAATCACGCAAAAGCGAAAGGCTATAGTCCATGGTGTCGGAGAGCATACTATAGTATGTCGTTTTTAACGATTTCGGAGGATTTAAAAAAAAAGGTGAAAATCACGCAAAAGCAAAAGGCTATAGTCCATGGTGTCAGGGGGCATACTATATAGTATGTCGTTTTTCACGATTTCGGAGGATTAAAAAAAAAGGTGAAAATCACGCAAAAGCGAAAGGCTATAGTCCATGGTGTCGGAGGGCATACTATAGTATGTCGTTTTTCACGATTTCGGAGGATTTGAAAAAAAGGTGAAAATCACGCAAAAGCGAAAGGCTATAGTCCATGGTGTCGGAGGGCATACTATAGTATGTCGTTTTTAACGATTTCGGAGGATTTAAAAAAAAAGGTGAAAATCACGCAAAAGCGAAAGGCTATAGTCCATGGTCTCGGACCGCATACTAGTATGTCGTTTTTCACGATTTCGGAGGATTTAAAAAAAAAAAGGTGAAAATCACGCAAAAGCGAAAGGCTATAGTCCATGGTGTCGGAGGGCATACTATAGTATGTCGTTTTTCACGATTTCGGAGGATTAAAAAAAAAGGTGAAAATCACGCAAAAGCGAAAGGCTATAGTCCATGGTGTCGGAGGGCATACTATAGTATGTCGTTTTTCACGATTTCGGAGGATTTGAAAAAAAGGTGAAAATCACGCAAAAGCGAAAGGCTATAGTCCATGGTGTCGGAGGGCATACTATAGTATGTCGTTTTTCATGATTTCGGAGGATTTAAAAAAAAAGGTGAAAATCACGCAAAAGCGAAAGGCTATAGTCCATGGTGTCGGAGGGCATACTATAGTATGTCGTTTTTCACGATTTCGGAGGATTTAAAAAAAAAAGGTGAAAATCACGCAAAAGCGAAAGGCTATAGTCCATGGTGTCGGAGGGCATACTATAGTATGTGGTTTTTCACGATTTCGGAGGATTTAAAAAAAAAGGTGAAAATCACGCAAAAGCGAAAGGCTATCGTCCATGGTGTCGGAGGGCATACTATTGTATGTCGTTTTTCACGATTTCGGAGGATTTGAAAAAAAGGTGAAAATCACGCAAAAGCGAAAGGCTATAGTCCATGGTGTCGGAGAGCATACTATAGTATGTCGTTTTTAACGATTTCGGAGGATTTAAAAAAAAAGGTGAAAATCACGCAAAAGCAAAAGGCTATAGTCCATGGTGTCGGAGGGCATACTATAGTATGTCGTTTTTCACGATTTCGGAGGATTAAAAAAAAAGGTGAAAATCACGCAAAAGCGAAAGGCTATAGTCCATGGTGTGGGAGGGCATACTATAGTATGTCGTTTTTCACGATTTCGGAGGATTTAAAAAAAAAGGTGAAAATCACGCAAAAGCGAAAGGCTATAGTCCATGTTGTCGGAGGGCATACTATAGTATGTCGTTTTTCACGATTTCGGAGGATTTGAAAAAAAGGTGAAAATCACGCAAAAGCGAAAGGCTATAGTCCATGGTGTCGGAGGGCATACTATAGTATGTCGTTTTTCACGATTTCGGAGGATTAAAAAAAAAGGTGAAAATCACGCAAAAGCGAAAGGCTATAGTCCATGGTGTCGGAGGGCATACTATAGTATGTCGTTTTTCACGATTTCGGAGGATTTTAAAAAAAAAGGTGAAAATCACGCAAAAGCGAAAGGCTATAGTCCATGGTGTCGGAGGGCATACTATAGTATGTGGTTTTTCACGATTTTGGAGGATTTAAAAAAAAAGGTGAAAATCACGCAAAAGCGAAAGGCTATAGTCCATGGTGTCGGAGGGCATACTATAGTATGTCGTTTTTCACGATTTCGGAGGATTTGAAAAAAAGGTGAAAATCACGCAAAAGCGAAAGGCTATAGTCCATGGTGTCGGAGAGCATACTATAGTATGTCGTTTTTAACGATTTCGGAGGATTTAAAAAAAAGGTGAAAATCACACGAAAGCAAAAGGCTATAGTCCATGGTGTCGGAGGGCATACTATAGTATGTCGTTTTTCCACGATTTCGGAGGATTAAAAAAAAAGGTGAAAATCACGCAAAAGCGAAAGGCTATAGTCCATGGTGTCGGAGGGCATACTATAGTATGTCGTTTTTCACGATTTCGGAGGATTTGAAAAAAAGGTGAAAATCACGCAAAAGCGAAAGGCTATATAGTCCATGGTGTCGGAGGGCATACTATAGTATGTCGTTTTTCACGATTTCGGAGGATTTAAAAAAAAAGGTGAAAATCACGCAAAAGCGAAAGGCTATAGTCCATGGTCTCGGACCGCATACTAGTATGTCGTTTTTCACGATTTCGGAGGATTTTAAAAAAAAAAGGTGAAAATCACGCAAAAGCGAAAGGCGTGTCGGAGGGCATACTATAGTATGTCGTTTTTCACGATTTCGGAGGATTAAAAAAAAAGGTGAAAATCACGCAAAAGCGAAAGGCTATAGTCCATGGTGTCGGAGGGCATACTATAGTATGTCGTTTTTCACGATTTCGGAGGATTTGAAAAAAAGGTGAAAATCACGCAAAAGCGAAAGGCTATAGTCCATGGTGTCGGAGGGCATACTATAGTATGTCGTTTTTCACGATTTCGGAGGATTAAAAAAAAAGGTGAAAATCACGCAAAAGCGAAAGGCTATAGTCCATGGTGTCGGAGGGCATACTATAGTATGTCGTTTTTCACGATTTCGGAGGATTTGAAAAAAAGGTGAAAATCACGCAAAAGCGAAAGGCTATAGTCCATGGTGTCGGAGGGCATACTATAGTATGTCGTTTTTCACGATTTCGGAGGATTTGAAAAAAAGGTGAAAATCACGCAAAAGCGAAAGGCTATAGTCCATGGTGTCGGAGGGCATACTATAGTATCTCGTTTTTCACGATTTCGGAGGATTTGAAAAAAAGGTGAAAATCACGCAAAAGCGAAAGGCTATAGTCCATGGTGTCGGAGGGCATACTATAGTATGTCGTTTTTCACGATTTCGGAGGATTTAAAAAAAAAGGTGAAAATCACGCAAAAGCGAAAGGCTATAGTCCATGGTGTCGGAGGGCATACTATAGTATGTCGTTTTTAACGATTTCGGAGGATTTAAAAAAAAGGTGAAAATCACGCGAAAGCAAAAGGCTATAGTCCATGGTGTCGGAGGGCATACTATAGTATGTCGTTTTTCACGATTTCGGAGGATTAAAAAAAAAGGTGAAAATCACGCAAAAGCGAAAGGCTATAGTCCATGGTGTCGGAGGGCATACTATAGTATGTCGTTTTTCACGATTTCGGAGGATTTGAAAAAAAGGTGAAAATCACGCAAAAGCGAAAGGCTATAGTCCATGGTGTCGGAGGGCATACTATAGTATGTCGTTTTTCACGATTTCGGAGGATTTTTAAAAAAAAGGTGAAAATCACGCAAAAGCGAAAGGCTATAGTCCATGGTCTCGGACCGCATACTAGTATGTCGTTTTTCACGATTTCGGAGGATTTAAAAAAAAAATGTGAAAATCACGCAAAAGCGAAAGGCGTGTCGGAGGGCATACTATAGTATGTCGTTTTTCACGATTTCGGAGGATTAAAAAAAAAGGTGAAAATCACGCAAAAGCGAAAGGCTATAGTCCATGGTGTCGGAGGGCATACTATAGTATGTCGTTTTTCACGATTTCGGAGGATTTGAAAAAAAGGTGAAAATCACGCAAAAGCGAAAGGCTATAGTCCATGGTGTCGGAGGGCATACTATAGTATGTCGTTTTTCATGATTTCGGAGGATTTAAAAAAAAAGGTGAAAATCACGCAAAAGCGAAAGGCTATAGTCCATGGTGTCGGAGGGCATACTATAGTATGTCGTTTTTCACGATTTCGGAGGATTTGAAAAAAAGGTGAAAATCACGCAAAAGCGAAAGGCTATAGTCCATGGTGTCGGAGGGCATACTATAGTATGTCGTTTTTCACAATTTCGGAGGATTTGAAAAAAAGGTGAAAATCACGCAAAAGCGAAAGGCTATAGTCCATGGTTTCGGAGGGCATACTATAGTATGTCGTTTTTCACGATTTCGGAGGATTTAAAAAAAAAGGTGAAAATCACGCAAAAGCGAAAGGCTATAGTCCATGGTGTCGGAGGGCATACTATAGTATGTCGTTTTTCACGATTTCGGAGGATTTGAAAAAAAGGTGAAAATCACGCAAAAGCGAAAGGCTATAGTCCATGGTGTCGGAGGGCATACTATAGTATGTCGTTTTTCACGATTTCGGAGGATTTGAAAAAAAGGTGAAAATCACGCAAAAGCGAAAGGCTATAGTCCATGGTGTCGGAGGGCATACTATAGTATGTGGTTTTTCACGATTTTGGAGGATTTAAAAAAAAAGGTGAAAATCACGCAAAAGCGAAAGGCTATAGTCCATGGTGTCGGAGGGCATACTATAGTATGTCGTTTTTCACGATTTCGGAGGATTTGAAAAAAAGGTGAAAATCACGCAAAAGCGAAAGGCTATAGTCCATGGTGTCGGAGAGCATACTATAGTATGTCGTTTTTAACGATTTCGGAGGATTTAAAAAAAAGGTGAAAATCACGCGAAAGCAAAAGGCTATAGTCCATGGTGTCGGAGGGCATACTATAGTATGTCGTTTTTCACGATTTCGGAGGATTAAAAAAAAAGGTGAAAATCACGCAAAAGCGAAAGGCTATAGTCCATGGTGTCGGAGGGCATACTATAGTATGTCGTTTTTCACGATTTCGGAGGATTTGAAAAAAAGGTGAAAATCACGCAAAAGCGAAAGGCTATAGTCCATGGTGTCGGAGGGCATACTATAGTATGTCGTTTTTCACGATTTCGGAGGATTTAAAAAAAAAGGTGAAAATCACGCAAAAGCGAAAGGCTATAGTCCATGGTGTCGGAGGGCATACTATAGTATGTCGTTTTTCACGATTTCGGAGGATTTAAAAAAAAAAGGTGAAAATCACGCAAAAGCGAAAGGCTATAGTCCATGGTGTCGGAGGGCATACTATAGTATGTCGTTTTTCACGATTTCGGAGGATTAAAAAAAAAGGTGAAAATCACGCAAAAGCGAAAGGCTATAGTCCATGGTGTCGGAGGGCATACTATAGTATGTCGTTTTTCACGATTTCGGAGGATTTAAAAAAAAAGGTGAAAATCACGCAAAAGCGAAAGGCTATAGTCCATGGTCTCGGACCGCATACTAGTATGTCGTTTTTCACGATTTTGGAGGATTTTTAAAAAAAAAGGTGAAAATCACGCAAAAGCGAAAGGCTATAGTCCATGGTGTCGGAGGGCATACTATAGTATGTCGTTTTTCACGATTTCGGAGGATTTGAAAAAAATGTGAAAATCACGCAAAAGCGAAAGGCTATAGTCCATGGTGTCGGAGAGCATACTATAGTATGTCGTTTTCAACGATTTCGGAGGATTAAAAAAAAAGGTGAAAATCACGCAAAAGCGAAAGGCTATAGTCCATGGTGTCGGAGGGCATACTATAGTATGTCGTTTTTCACGATTTCGGAGGATTTGAAAAAAATGTGAAAATCACGGAAAAGCGAAAGGCTATAGTCCATGGTGTCGGAGAGCATACTATAGTATGTCGTTTTTAACGATTTCGGAGGATTAAAAAAAAAGGTGAAAATCACGCAAAAGCGAAAGGCTATAGTCCATGGTGTCGGAGGGCATACTATAGTATGTCGTTTTTCACGATTTCGGAGGATTTGAAAAAAAGGTGAAAATCACGCAAAAGCGAAAGGCTATAGTCCATGGTGTCGGAGGGCATACTATAGTATGTCGTTTTTCACGATTTCGGAGGATTAAAAAAAAAGGTGAAAATCACGCAAAAGCGAAAGGCTATAGTCCATGGTGTCGGAGGGCATACTATAGTATGTCGTTTTTCACGATTTCGGAGGATTTGAAAAAAAGGTGAAAATCACGCAAAAGCGAAAGGCTATAGTCCATGGTGTCGGAGGGCATACTATAGTATGTCGTTTTTCACGATTTCGGAGGATTTAAAAAAAAAGGTGAAAATCACGCAAAAGCGAAAGGCTATAGTCCATGGTCTCGGACCGCATACTAGTATGTCGTTTTTCACGATTTCGGAGGATTTAAAAAAAAAAGGTGAAAATCACGCAAAAGCGAAAGGCGTGTCGGAGGGCATACTATAGTATGTCGTTTTTCACGATTTCGGAGGATTAAAAAAAAAGGTGAAAATCACGCAAAAGCGAAAGGCTATAGTCCATGGTGTCGGAGGGCATACTATAGTATGTCGTTTTTCACGATTTCGGAGGATTTGAAAAAAATGTGAAAATCACGCAAAAGCGAAAGGCTATAGTCCATGGTGTCGGAGAGCATACTATAGTATGTCGTTTTCAACGATTTCGGAGGATTAAAAAAAAAGGTGAAAATCACGCAAAAGCGAAAGGCTATAGTCCATGGTGTCGGAGGGCATACTATAGTATGTCGTTTTTCACGATTTCGGAGGATTTGAAAAAAATGTGAAAATCACGGAAAAGCGAAAGGCTATAGTCCATGGTGTCGGAGAGCATACTATAGTATGTCGTTTTTAACGATTTCGGAGGATTAAAAAAAAAGGTGAAAATCACGCAAAAGCGAAAGGCTATAGTCCATGGTGTCGGAGGGCATACTATAGTATGTCGTTTTTAACGATTTCGGAGGATTTGAAAAAAAGGTGAAAATCACGCGAAAGCAAAAGGCTATAGTCCATGGTGTCGGAGGGCATACTATAGTATGTCGTTTTTCACGATTTCGGAGGATTAAAAAAAAAGGTGAAAATCACGCAAAAGCGAAAGGCTATAGTCCATGGTGTCGGAGGGCATACTATAGTATGTCGTTTTTCACGATTTCGGAGGATTTGAAAAAAAGGTGAAAATCACGCAAAAGCGAAAGGCTATAGTCCATGGTGTCGGAGGGCATACTATAGTATGTCGTTTTTCACGATTTCGGAGGATTTAAAAAAAAAGGTGAAAATCACGCAAAAGCGAAAGGCTATAGTCCATGGTGTCGGAGGGCATACTATAGTATGTCGTTTTTCACGATTTCGGAGGATTTAAAAAAAAAAGGTGAAAATCACGCAAAAGCGAAAGGCTATAGTCCATGGTGTCGGAGGGCATACTATAGTATGTCGTTTTTCACGATTTCGGAGGATTAAAAAAAAAGGTGAAAATCACGCAAAAGCGAAAGGCTATAGTCCATGGTGTCGGAGGGCATACTATAGTATGTCGTTTTTCACGATTTCGGAGGATTTAAAAAAAAAGGTGAAAATCACGCAAAAGCGAAAGGCTATAGTCCATGGTCTCGGACCGCATACTAGTATGTCGTTTTTCACGATTTTGGAGGATTTTAAAAAAAAAAGGTGAAAATCACGCAAAAGCGAAAGGCTATAGTCCATGGTGTCGGAGGGCATACTATAGTATGTCGTTTTTCACGATTTCGGAGGATTTGAAAAAAATGTGAAAATCACGCAAAAGCGAAAGGCTATAGTCCATGGTGTCGGAGAGCATACTATAGTATGTCGTTTTCAACGATTTCGGAGGATTACAAAAAAAGGTGAAAATCACGCAAAAGCGAAAGGCTATAGTCCATGGTGTCGGAGGGCATACTATAGTATGTCGTTTTTCACGATTTCGGAGGATTTGAAAAAAATGTGAAAATCACGGAAAAGCGAAAGGCTATAGTCCATGGTGTCGGAGAGCATACTATAGTATGTCGTTTTTAACGATTTCGGAGGATTAAAAAAAAAGGTGAAAATCACGCAAAAGCGAAAGGCTATAGTCCATGGTGTCGGAGGGCATACTATAGTATGTCGTTTTTCACGATTTCGGAGGATTTGAAAAAAAGGTGAAAATCACGCAAAAGCGAAAGGCTATAGTCCATGGTGTCGGAGGGCATACTATAGTATGTCGTTTTTCACGATTTCGGAGGATTAAAAAAAAAGGTGAAAATCACGCAAAAGCGAAAGGCTATAGTCCATGGTGTCGGAGGGCATACTATAGTATGTCGTTTTTCACGATTTCGGAGGATTTGAAAAAAAGGTGAAAATCACGCAAAAGCGAAAGGCTATAGTCCATGGTGTCGGAGGGCATACTATAGTATGTCGTTTTTCACGATTTCGGAGGATTTGAAAAAAAGGTGAAAATCACGCAAAAGCGAAAGGCTATAGTCCATGGTGTCGGAGGGCATACTATAGTATCTCGTTTTTCACGATTTCGGAGGATTTGAAAAAAAGGTGAAAATCACGCAAAAGCGAAAGGCTATAGTCCATGGT
This sequence comes from Electrona antarctica, assembly GCF_951216825.1. Classification (NCBI taxonomy): domain Eukaryota; kingdom Metazoa; phylum Chordata; class Actinopteri; order Myctophiformes; family Myctophidae; genus Electrona; species Electrona antarctica. The sequence goes on along the minus strand of NW_027638419.1, from coordinate 38,876 downwards.
GTCGGAGGGCATACTATAGTATGTCGTTTTTCACGATTTCGGAGGATTTAAAAAAAAAGGTGAAAATCACGCAAAAGCGAAAGGCTATAGTCCATGGTGTCGGAGGGCATACTATAGTATGTCGTTTTTAACGATTTCGGAGGATTTAAAAAAAAGGTGAAAATCACGCGAAAGCAAAAGGCTATAGTCCATGGTGTCGGAGGGCATACTATAGTATGTCGTTTTTCACGATTTCGGAGGATTAAAAAAAAAGGTGAAAATCACGCAAAAGCGAAAGGCTATAGTCCATGGTGTCGGAGGGCATACTATAGTATGTCGTTTTTCACGATTTCGGAGGATTTGAAAAAAAGGTGAAAATCACGCAAAAGCGAAAGGCTATAGTCCATGGTGTCGGAGAGCATACTATAGTATGTCGTTTTTAACGATTTCGGAGGATTTAAAAAAAAGGTGAAAATCACGCGAAAGCAAAAGGCTATAGTCCATGGTGTCGGAGGGCATACTATAGTATGTCGTTTTTCACGATTTCGGAGGATTAAAAAAAAAGGTGAAAATCACGCAAAAGCGAAAGGCTATAGTCCATGGTGTCGGAGGGCATACTATAGTATGTCGTTTTTCACGATTTCGGAGGATTTGAAAAAAAGGTGAAAATCACGCAAAAGCGAAAGGCTATAGTCCATGGTGTCGGAGGGCATACTATAGTATGTCGTTTTTCACGATTTCGGAGGATTTAAAAAAAAAAGGTGAAAATCACGCAAAAGCGAAAGGCGTGTCGGAGGGCATACTATAGTATGTCGTTTTTCACGATTTCGGAGGATTAAAAAAAAAGGTGAAAATCACGCAAAAGCGAAAGGCTATAGTCCATGGTGTCGGAGGGCATACTATAGTATGTCGTTTTTCACGATTTCGGAGGATTTGAAAAAAAGGTGAAAATCACGCAAAAGCGAAAGGCTATAGTCCATGGTGTCGGAGGGCATACTATAGTATGTCGTTTTTCACGATTTCGGAGGATTTAAAAAAAAAGGTGAAAATCACGCAAAAGCGAAAGGCTATAGTCCATGGTGTCGGAGGGCATACTATAGTATGTCGTTTTTCACGATTTCGGAGGATTTGAAAAAAAGGTGAAAATCACGCAAAAGCGAAAGGCTATAGTCCATGGTGTCGGAGGGCATACTATAGTATGTCGTTTTTCACGATTTCGGAGGATTTGAAAAAAAGGTGAAAATCACACAAAAGCGAAAGGCTATAGTCCATGGTGTCGGAGTGCATACTATAGTATGTCGTTTTTCACGATTTCGGAGGATTAAAAAAAAGGTGAAAATCACGCAAAAGGGAAAGGCTATAGTCCATGGTGTCGGAGGGCATACTATAGTATGTCGTTTTTCACGATTTCGGAGGATTTGAAAAAAAGGTGAAAATCACGCAAAAGCGAAAGGCTATAGTCCATGGTGTCGGAGAGCATACTATAGTATGTCGTTTTTAACGATTTCGGAGGATTTAAAAAAAAAGGTGAAAATCACGCAAAAGCAAAAGGCTATAGTCCATGGTGTCAGGGGGCATACTATATAGTATGTCGTTTTTCACGATTTCGGAGGATTAAAAAAAAAGGTGAAAATCACGCAAAAGCGAAAGGCTATAGTCCATGGTGTCGGAGGGCATACTATAGTATGTCGTTTTTCACGATTTCGGAGGATTTGAAAAAAAGGTGAAAATCACGCAAAAGCGAAAGGCTATAGTCCATGGTGTCGGAGGGCATACTATAGTATGTCGTTTTTAACGATTTCGGAGGATTTGAAAAAAAGGTGAAAATCACGCAAAAGCGAAAGGCTATAGTCCATGGTCTCGGACCGCATACTAGTATGTCGTTTTTCACGATTTCGGAGGATTTAAAAAAAAAAAGGTGAAAATCACGCAAAAGCGAAAGGCTATAGTCCATGGTGTCGGAGGGCATACTATAGTATGTCGTTTTTCACGATTTCGGAGGATTAAAAAAAAAGGTGAAAATCACGCAAAAGCGAAAGGCTATAGTCCATGGTGTCGGAGGGCATACTATAGTATGTCGTTTTTCACGATTTCGGAGGATTTGAAAAAAAGGTGAAAATCACGCAAAAGCGAAAGGCTATAGTCCATGGTGTCGGAGGGCATACTATAGTATGTCGTTTTTCACGATTTCGGAGGATTTAAAAAAAAAGGTGAAAATCACGCAAAAGCGAAAGGCTATAGTCCATGGTGTCGGAGGGCATACTATAGTATGTCGTTTTTCACGATTTCGGAGGATTTTAAAAAAAAAAGGTGAAAATCACGCAAAAGCGAAAGGCTATAGTCCATGGTGTCGGAGGGCATACTATAGTATGTGGTTTTTCACGATTTCGGAGGATTTAAAAAAAAAGGTGAAAATCACGCAAAAGCGAAAGGCTATCGTCCATGGTGTCGGAGGGCATACTATTGTATGTCGTTTTTCACGATTTCGGAGGATTTGAAAAAAAGGTGAAAATCACGCAAAAGCGAAAGGCTATAGTCCATGGTGTCGGAGAGCATACTATAGTATGTCGTTTTTAACGATTTCGGAGGATTTAAAAAAAAAGGTGAAAATCACGCAAAAGCAAAAGGCTATAGTCCATGGTGTCGGAGGGCATACTATAGTATGTCGTTTTTCACGATTTCGGAGGATTAAAAAAAAAGGTGAAAATCACGCAAAAGCGAAAGGCTATAGTCCATGGTGTGGGAGGGCATACTATAGTATGTCGTTTTTCACGATTTCGGAGGATTTAAAAAAAAAGGTGAAAATCACGCAAAAGCGAAAGGCTATAGTCCATGTTGTCGGAGGGCATACTATAGTATGTCGTTTTTCACGATTTCGGAGGATTTGAAAAAAAGGTGAAAATCACGCAAAAGCGAAAGGCTATAGTCCATGGTGTCGGAGGGCATACTATAGTATGTCGTTTTTCACGATTTCGGAGGATTAAAAAAAAAGGTGAAAATCACGCAAAAGCGAAAGGCTATAGTCCATGGTGTCGGAGGGCATACTATAGTATGTCGTTTTTCACGATTTCGGAGGATTTAAAAAAAAAAGGTGAAAATCACGCAAAAGCGAAAGGCTATAGTCCATGGTGTCGGAGGGCATACTATAGTATGTGGTTTTTCACGATTTTGGAGGATTTAAAAAAAAAGGTGAAAATCACGCAAAAGCGAAAGGCTATAGTCCATGGTGTCGGAGGGCATACTATAGTATGTCGTTTTTCACGATTTCGGAGGATTTGAAAAAAAGGTGAAAATCACGCAAAAGCGAAAGGCTATAGTCCATGGTGTCGGAGAGCATACTATAGTATGTCGTTTTTAACGATTTCGGAGGATTTAAAAAAAAGGTGAAAATCACACGAAAGCAAAAGGCTATAGTCCATGGTGTCGGAGGGCATACTATAGTATGTCGTTTTTCCACGATTTCGGAGGATTAAAAAAAAAGGTGAAAATCACGCAAAAGCGAAAGGCTATAGTCCATGGTGTCGGAGGGCATACTATAGTATGTCGTTTTTCACGATTTCGGAGGATTTGAAAAAAAGGTGAAAATCACGCAAAAGCGAAAGGCTATATAGTCCATGGTGTCGGAGGGCATACTATAGTATGTCGTTTTTCACGATTTCGGAGGATTTAAAAAAAAAGGTGAAAATCACGCAAAAGCGAAAGGCTATAGTCCATGGTCTCGGACCGCATACTAGTATGTCGTTTTTCACGATTTCGGAGGATTTAAAAAAAAAAGGTGAAAATCACGCAAAAGCGAAAGGCGTGTCGGAGGGCATACTATAGTATGTCGTTTTTCACGATTTCGGAGGATTAAAAAAAAAGGTGAAAATCACGCAAAAGCGAAAGGCTATAGTCCATGGTGTCGGAGGGCATACTATAGTATGTCGTTTTTCACGATTTCGGAGGATTTGAAAAAAAGGTGAAAATCACGCAAAAGCGAAAGGCTATAGTCCATGGTGTCGGAGGGCATACTATAGTATGTCGTTTTTCACGATTTCGGAGGATTAAAAAAAAAGGTGAAAATCACGCAAAAGCGAAAGGCTATAGTCCATGGTGTCGGAGGGCATACTATAGTATGTCGTTTTTCACGATTTCGGAGGATTTAAAAAAAAAGGTGAAAATCACGCAAAAGCGAAAGGCTATAGTCCATGGTCTCGGACCGCATACTAGTATGTCGTTTTTCACGATTTTGGAGGATTTAAAAAAAAAAAGGTGAAAATCACGCAAAAGCGAAAGGCTATAGTCCATGGTGTCGGAGGGCATACTATAGTATGTCGTTTTTCACGATTTCGGAGGATTTGAAAAAAATGTGAAAATCACGCAAAAGCGAAAGGCTATAGTCCATGGTGTCGGAGAGCATACTATAGTATGTCGTTTTCAACGATTTCGGAGGATTAAAAAAAAAGGTGAAAATCACGCAAAAGCGAAAGGCTATAGTCCATGGTGTCGGAGGGCATACTATAGTATGTCGTTTTTCACGATTTCGGAGGATTTGAAAAAAATGTGAAAATCACGGAAAAGCGAAAGGCTATAGTCCATGGTGTCGGAGAGCATACTATAGTATGTCGTTTTTAACGATTTCGGAGGATTAAAAAAAAAGGTGAAAATCACGCAAAAGCGAAAGGCTATAGTCCATGGTGTCGGAGGGCATACTATAGTATGTCGTTTTTCACGATTTCGGAGGATTTGAAAAAAAGGTGAAAATCACGCAAAAGCGAAAGGCTATAGTCCATGGTGTCGGAGGGCATACTATAGTATGTCGTTTTTCACGATTTCGGAGGATTAAAAAAAAAGGTGAAAATCACGCAAAAGCGAAAGGCTATAGTCCATGGTGTCGGAGGGCATACTATAGTATGTCGTTTTTCACGATTTCGGAGGATTTGAAAAAAAGGTGAAAATCACGCAAAAGCGAAAGGCTATAGTCCATGGTGTCGGAGGGCATACTATAGTATGTCGTTTTTCACGATTTCGGAGGATTTAAAAAAAAAGGTGAAAATCACGCAAAAGCGAAAGGCTATAGTCCATGGTCTCGGACCGCATACTAGTATGTCGTTTTTCACGATTTCGGAGGATTTAAAAAAAAAAGGTGAAAATCACGCAAAAGCGAAAGGCGTGTCGGAGGGCATACTATAGTATGTCGTTTTTCACGATTTCGGAGGATTAAAAAAAAAGGTGAAAATCACGCAAAAGCGAAAGGCTATAGTCCATGGTGTCGGAGGGCATACTATAGTATGTCGTTTTTCACGATTTCGGAGGATTTGAAAAAAATGTGAAAATCACGCAAAAGCGAAAGGCTAGAGTCCATGGTGTCGGAGAGCATACTATAGTATGTCGTTTTCAACGATTTCGGAGGATTAAAAAAAAAGGTGAAAATCACGCAAAAGCGAAAGGCTATAGTCCATGGTGTCGGAGGGCATACTATAGTATGTCGTTTTTCACGATTTCGGAGGATTTGAAAAAAATGTGAAAATCACGGAAAAGCGAAAGGCTATAGTCCATGGTGTCGGAGAGCATACTATAGTATGTCGTTTTTAACGATTTCGGAGGATTAAAAAAAAAGGTGAAAATCACGCAAAAGCGAAAGGCTATAGTCCATGGTGTCGGAGGGCATACTATAGTATGTCGTTTTTCACGATTTCGGAGGATTTGAAAAAAAGGTGAAAATCACGCAAAAGCGAAAGGCTATAGTCCATGGTGTCGGAGGGCATACTATAGTATGTCGTTTTTCACGATTTCGGAGGATTAAAAAAAAAGGTGAAAATCACGCAAAAGCGAAAGGCTATAGTCCATGGTGTCGGAGGGCATACTATAGTATGTCGTTTTTCACGATTTCGGAGGATTTGAAAAAAAGGTGAAAATCACGCAAAAGCGAAAGGCTATAGTCCATGGTGTCGGAGGGCATACTATAGTATGTCGTTTTTCACGATTTCGGAGGATTTAAAAAAAAAGGTGAAAATCACGCAAAAGCGAAAGGCTATAGTCCATGGTCTCGGACCGCATACTAGTATGTCGTTTTTCACGATTTCGGAGGATTTAAAAAAAAAAGGTGAAAATCACGCAAAAGCGAAAGGCTATAGTCCATGGTGTCGGAGGGCATACTATAGTATGTCGTTTTTCACGATTTCGGAGGATTTGAAAAAAAGGTGAAAATCACGCAAAAGCGAAAGGCTATAGTCCATGGTGTCGGAGGGCATACTATAGTATGTCGTTTTTCACGATTTCGGAGGATTAAAAAAAAAGGTGAAAATCACGCAAAAGCGAAAGGCTATAGTCCATGGTGTCGGAGGGCATACTATAGTATGTCGTTTTTCACGATTTCGGAGGATTAAAAAAAAAGGTGAAAATCACGCAAAAGCGAAAGGCTATAGTCCATGGTCTCGGACCGCATACTAGTATGTCGTTTTTCACGATTTTGGAGGATTTAAAAAAAAAAAGGTGAAAATCACGCAAAAGCGAAAGGCTATAGTCCATGGTGTCGGAGGGCATACTATAGTATGTCGTTTTTCACGATTTCGGAGGATTTGAAAAAAATGTGAAAATCACGCAAAAGCGAAAGGCTATAGTCCATGGTGTCGGAGAGCATACTATAGTATGTCGTTTTCAACGATTTCGGAGGATTAAAAAAAAAGGTGAAAATCACGCAAAAGCGAAAGGCTATAGTCCATGGTGTCGGAGGGCATACTATAGTATGTCGTTTTTCACGATTTCGGAGGATTTGAAAAAAATGTGAAAATCACGGAAAAGCGAAAGGCTATAGTCCATGGTGTCGGAGAGCATACTATAGTATGTCGTTTTTAACGATTTCGGAGGATTAAAAAAAAAGGTGAAAATCACGCAAAAGCGAAAGGCTATAGTCCATGGTGTCGGAGGGCATACTATAGTATGTCGTTTTTCACGATTTCGGAGGATTTGAAAAAAATGTGAAAATCACGGAAAAGCGAAAGGCTATAGTCCATGGTGTCGGAGAGCATACTATAGTATGTCGTTTTTAACGATTTCGGAGGATTAAAAAAAAAGGTGAAAATCACGCAAAAGCGAAAGGCTATAGTCCATGGTGTCGGAGGGCATACTATAGTATGTCGTTTTTCACGATTTCGGAGGATTTGAAAAAAAGGTGAAAATCACGCAAAAGCGAAAGGCTATAGTCCATGGTGTCGGAGGGCATACTATAGTATGTCGTTTTTCACGATTTCGGAGGATTAAAAAAAAAGGTGAAAATCACGCAAAAGCGAAAGGCTATAGTCCATGGTGTCGGAGGGCATACTATAGTATGTCGTTTTTCACGATTTCGGAGGATTTGAAAAAAAGGTGAAAATCACGCAAAAGCGAAAGGCTATAGTCCATGGTGTCGGAGGGCATACTATAGTATGTCGTTTTTCACGATTTCGGAGGATTTAAAAAAAAAGGTGAAAATCACGCAAAAGCGAAAGGCTATAGTCCATGGTCTCGGACCGCATACTAGTATGTCGTTTTTCACGATTTCGGAGGATTTAAAAAAAAAAGGTGAAAATCACGCAAAAGCGAAAGGCGTGTCGGAGGGCATACTATAGTATGTCGTTTTTCACGATTTCGGAGGATTAAAAAAAAAGGTGAAAATCACGCAAAAGCGAAAGGCTATAGTCCATGGTGTCGGAGGGCATACTATAGTATGTCGTTTTTCACGATTTCGGAGGATTTGAAAAAAATGTGAAAATCACGCAAAAGCGAAAGGCTATAGTCCATGGTGTCGGAGAGCATACTATAGTATGTCGTTTTCAACGATTTCGGAGGATTAAAAAAAAAGGTGAAAATCACGCAAAAGCGAAAGGCTATAGTCCATGGTGTCGGAGGGCATACTATAGTATGTCGTTTTTCACGATTTCGGAGGATTTGAAAAAAATGTGAAAATCACGGAAAAGCGAAAGGCTATAGTCCATGGTGTCGGAGAGCATACTATAGTATGTCGTTTTTAACGATTTCGGAGGATTAAAAAAAAAGGTGAAAATCACGCAAAAGCGAAAGGCTATAGTCCATGGTGTCGGAGGGCATACTATAGTATGTCGTTTTTCACGATTTCGGAGGATTTGAAAAAAAGGTGAAAATCACGCAAAAGCGAAAGGCTATAGTCCATGGTGTCGGAGGGCATACTATAGTATGTCGTTTTTCACGATTTCGGAGGATTAAAAAAAAAGGTGAAAATCACGCAAAAGCGAAAGGCTATAGTCCATGGTGTCGGAGGGCATACTATAGTATGTCGTTTTTCACGATTTCGGAGGATTTGAAAAAAAGGTGAAAATCACGCAAAAGCGAAAGGCTATAGTCCATGGTGTCGGAGGGCATACTATAGTATGTCGTTTTTCACGATTTCGGAGGATTTAAAAAAAAAGGTGAAAATCACGCAAAAGCGAAAGGCTATAGTCCATGGTCTCGGACCGCATACTAGTATGTCGTTTTTCACGATTTCGGAGGATTTAAAAAAAAAAGGTGAAAATCACGCAAAAGCGAAAGGCTATAGTCCATGGTGTCGGAGGGCATACTATAGTATGTCGTTTTTCACGATTTCGGAGGATTTGAAAAAAAGGTGAAAATCACGCAAAAGCGAAAGGCTATAGTCCATGGTGTCGGAGGGCATACTATAGTATGTCGTTTTTCACGATTTCGGAGGATTAAAAAAAAAGGTGAAAATCACGCAAAAGCGAAAGGCTATAGTCCATGGTGTCGGAGGGCATACTATAGTATGTCGTTTTTCACGATTTCGGAGGATTAAAAAAAAAGGTGAAAATCACGCAAAAGCGAAAGGCTATAGTCCATGGTCTCGGACCGCATACTAGTATGTCGTTTTTCACGATTTTGGAGGATTTAAAAAAAAAAAGGTGAAAATCACGCAAAAGCGAAAGGCTATAGTCCATGGTGTCGGAGGGCATACTATAGTATGTCGTTTTTCACGATTTCGGAGGATTTGAAAAAAATGTGAAAATCACGCAAAAGCGAAAGGCTATAGTCCATGGTGTCGGAGAGCATACTATAGTATGTCGTTTTCAACGATTTCGGAGGATTAAAAAAAAAGGTGAAAATCACGCAAAAGCGAAAGGCTATAGTCCATGGTGTCGGAGGGCATACTATAGTATGTCGTTTTTCACGATTTCGGAGGATTTGAAAAAAATGTGAAAATCACGGAAAAGCGAAAGGCTATAGTCCATGGTGTCGGAGAGCATACTATAGTATGTCGTTTTTAACGATTTCGGAGGATTAAAAAAAAAGGTGAAAATCACGCAAAAGCGAAAGGCTATAGTCCATGGTCTCGGACCGCATACTAGTATGTCGTTTTTCACGATTTTGGAGGATTTTAAAAAAAAAAGGTGAAAATCACGCAAAAGCGAAAGGCTATAGTCCATGGTGTCGGAGGGCATACTATAGTATGTCGTTTTTCACGATTTCGGAGGATTTGAAAAAAATGTGAAAATCACGCAAAAGCGAAAGGCTATAGTCCATGGTGTCGGAGAGCATACTATAGTATGTCGTTTTTAACGATTTCGGAGGATTAAAAAAAAAAGGTGAAAATCACGCAAAAGCGAAAGGCTATAGTCCATGGTGTCGGAGGGCATACTATAGTATGTCGTTTTTCACGATTTCGGAGGATTTGAAAAAAAGGTGAAAATCACGCAAAAGCGAAAGGCTATAGTCCATGGTGTCGGAGGGCATACTATAGTATGTCGTTTTTCACGATTTCGGAGGATTTGAAAAAAAGGTGAAAATCACGCAAAAGCGAAAGGCTATAGTCCATGGTGTCGGAGGGCATACTATAGTATGTCGTTTTTCACGATTTCGGAGGATTTGAAAAAAAGGTGAAAATCACGCAAAAGCGAAAGGCTATAGTCCATGGTGTCGGAGGGCATACTATAGTATGTCGTTTTTCACGATTTCGGAGGATTTGAAAAAAAGGTGAAAATCACGCAAAAGCGAAAGGCTATAGTCCATGGTGTCGGAGAGCATACTATAGTATGTCGTTTTTAACGATTTCGGAGGATTTTAAAAAAAGGTGAAAATCACGCGAAAGCAAAAGGCTATAGTCCATGGTGTCGGAGGGCATACTATAGTATGTCGTTTTTCACGATTTCGGAGGATTAAAAAAAAAGGTGAAAATCACGCAAAAGCGAAAGGCTATAGTCCATGGTCTCGGAGGGCATACTATAGTATGTCGTTTTTCACGATTTCGGAGGATTAAAAAAAAAGGTGAAAATCACGCAAAAGCGAAAGGCTATAGTCCATGGTGTCGGAGGGCATACTATAGTATGTCGTTTTTCACGATTTCGGAGGATTTGAAAAAAATGTGAAAATCACGCAAAAGCGAAAGGCTATAGTCCATGGTGTCGGAGAGCATACTATAGTATGTCGTTTTTAACGATTTCGGAGGATTAAAAAAAAAAGGTGAAAATCACGCAAAAGCGAAAGGCTATAGTCCATGGTGTCGGAGGGCATACTATAGTATGTCGTTTTTCACGATTTCGGAGGATTTGAAAAAAAGGTGAAAATCACGCAAAAGCGAAAGGCTATAGTCCATGGTGTCGGAGGGCATACTATAGTATGTCGTTTTTCACGATTTCGGAGGATTTGAAAAAAAGGTGAAAATCACGCAAAAGCGAAAGGCTATAGTCCATGGTGTCGGAGGGCATACTATAGTATGTCGTTTTTCACGATTTCGGAGGATTTGAAAAAAAGGTGAAAATCACGCAAAAGCGAAAGGCTATAGTCCATGGTGTCGGAGGGCATACTATAGTATGTCGTTTTTCACGATTTCGGAGGATTTAAAAAAAAAGGTGAAAATCACGCAAAAGCGAAAGGCTATAGTCCATGGTGTCGGAGGGCATACTATAGTATGTCGTTTTTCACGATTTCGGAGGATTTGAAAAAAAGGTGAAAATCACGCAAAAGCGAAAGGCTATAGTCCATGGTGTCGGAGGGCATACTATAGTATGTCGTTTTTCACGATTTCGGAGGATTTGAAAAAAAGGTGAAAATCACGCAAAAGCGAAAGGCTATAGTCCATGGTGTCGGAGAGCATACTATAGTATGTCGTTTTTAACGATTTCGGAGGATTTTAAAAAAAGGTGAAAATCACGCGAAAGCAAAAGGCTATAGTCCATGGTGTCGGAGGGCATACTATAGTATGTCGTTTTTCACGATTTCGGAGGATTAAAAAAAAAGGTGAAAATCACGCAAAAGCGAAAGGCTATAGTCCATGGTCTCGGACCGCATACTAGTATGTCGTTTTTCACGATTTCGGAGGATTTAAAAAAAAAAGGTGAAAATCACGCAAAAGCGAAAGGCGTGTCGGAGGGCATACTATAGTATGTCGTTTTTCACGATTTCGGAGGATAAAAAAAAAGGTGAAAATCACGCAAAAGCGAAAGGCTATAGTCCATGGTGTCGGAGGGCATACTATAGTATGTCGTTTTTCACGATTTCGGAGGATTTGAAAAAAAGGTGAAAATCACGCAAAAGCGAAAGGCTATAGTCCATGGTGTCGGAGGGCATACTATAGTATGTCGTTTTTCACAATTTCGGAGGATTTGAAAAAAAGGTGAAAATCACGCAAAAGCGAAAGGCTATAGTCCATGGTGTCGGAGGGCATACTATAGTATGTCGTTTTTCACGATTTCGGAGGATTAAAAAAAAAAGGTGTAAATCACGCAAAAGCGAAAGGCTATAGTCCATGGTGTCGGAGGGCATACTATAGTATGTCGTTTTTCACGATTTCGGAGGATTTGAAAAAAAGGTGAAAATCACGCAAAAGCGAAAGGCTATAGTCCATGGTGTCGGAGGGCATACTATAGTATGTCGTTTTTCACGATTTCGGAGGATTTGAAAAAAAGGTGAAAATCACGCAAAAGCGAAAGGCTATAGTCCATGGTGTCGGAGGGCATACTATAGTATGTCGTTTTTCACGATTTCGGAGGATTAAAAAAAAAGGTGAAAATCACGCAAAAGCGAAAGGCTATAGTCCATGGTGTCGGAGGGCATACTATAGTATGTCGTTTTTCACGATTTCGGAGGATTTAAAAAAAAAGGTGAAAATCACGCAAAAGCGAAAGGCTATAGTCCATGGTCTCGGACCGCATACTAGTATGTCGTTTTTCACGATTTTGGAGGATTTAAAAAAAAAAGGTGAAAATCACGCAAAAGCGAAAGGCTATAGTCCATGGTGTCGGAGGGCATACTATAGTATGTCGTTTTTCACGATTTCGGAGGATTAAAAAAAAAAAGGTGAAAATCACGCAAAAGCGAAAGGCTATAGTCCATGGTGTCGGAGGGCATACTATAGTATGTCGTTTTTCACGATTTCGGAGGATTAAAAAAAAAGGTGAAAATCACGCAAAAGCGAAAGGCTATAGTCCATGGTGTCGGAGGGCATACTATAGTATGTCGTTTTTCACGATTTCGGAGGATTTAAAAAAAAAGGTGAAAATCACGCAAAAGCGAAAGGCTATAGTCCATGGTCTCGGACCGCATACTAGTATGTCGTTTTTCACGATTTTGGAGGATTTTTAAAAAAAAAGGTGAAAATCACGCAAAAGCGAAAGGCTATAGTCCATGGTGTCGGAGGGCATACTATAGTATGTCGTTTTTCACGATTTCGGAGGATTTGAAAAAAATGTGAAAATCACGCAAAAGCGAAAGGCTATAGTCCATGGTGTCGGAGAGCATACTATAGTATGTCGTTTTTAACGATTTCGGAGGATTAAAAAAAAAGGTGAAAATCACGCAAAAGCGAAAGGCTATAGTCCATGGTGTCGGAGGGCATACTATAGTATGTCGTTTTTCACGATTTCGGAGGATTTGAAAAAAAATTGAAAATCACGGAAAAGCGAAAGGCTATAGTCCATGGTGTCGGAGAGCATACTATAGTATGTCGTTTTTAACGATTTCGGAGGATTAAAAAAAAAGGTGAAAATCACGCAAAAGCGAAAGGCTATAGTCCATGGTGTCGGAGGGCATACTATAGTATGTCGTTTTTCACGATTTCGGAGGATTTGAAAAAAAGGTGAAAATCACGCAAAAGCGAAAGGCTATAGTCCATGGTGTCGGAGGGCATACTATAGTATGCCGTTTTTCACGATTTCGGAGGATTTAAAAAAAAAGGTGAAAATCACGCAAAAGCGAAAGGCTATAGTCCATGGTCTCGGACCGCATACTAGTATGTCGTTTTTCACGATTTTGGAGGATTTAAAAAAAAAAGGTGAAAATCACGCAAAAGCGAAAGGCTATAGTCCATGGTGTCGGAGGGCATACTATAGTATGTCGTTTTTCACGATTTCGGAGGATTTAAAAAAAAGGTGAAAATCACGCGAAAGCAAAAGGCTATAGTCCATGGTGTCGGAGGGCATACTATAGTATGTCGTTTTTCACGATTTCGGAGGATTAAAAAAAAAGGTGAAAATCACGCAAAAGCGAAAGGCTATAGTCCATGGTCTCGGACCGCATACTAGTATGTCGTTTTTCACGATTTCGGAGGATTTAAAAAAAAAAGGTGAAAATCACGCAAAAGCGAAAGGCGTGTCGGAGGGCATACTATAGTATGTCGTTTTTCACGATTTCGGAGGATAAAAAAAAAGGTGAAAATCACGCAAAAGCGAAAGGCTATAGTCCATGGTGTCGGAGGGCATACTATAGTATGTCATTTTTCACGATTTCGGAGGATTTGAAAAAAAGGTGAAAATCACGCAAAAGCGAAAGGCTATAGTCCATGGTGTCGGAGGGCATACTATAGTATGTCGTTTTTCACAATTTCGGAGGATTTGAAAAAAAGGTGAAAATCACGCAAAAGCGAAAGGCTATAGTCCATGGTGTCGGAGGGCATACTATAGTATGTCGTTTTTCACGATTTCGGAGGATTAAAAAAAAAAGGTGAAAATCACGCAAAAGCGAAAGGCTATAGTCCATGGTGTCGGAGGGCATACTATAGTATGTCGTTTTTCACGATTTCGGAGGATTTGAAAAAAAGGTGAAAATCACGCAAAAGCGAAAGGCTATAGTCCATGGTGTCGGAGGGCATACTATAGTATGTCGTTTTTCACGATTTCGGAGGATTTGAAAAAAAGGTGAAAATCACGCAAAAGCGAAAGGCTATAGTCCATGGTGTCGGAGGGCATACTATAGTATGTCGTTTTTCACGATTTCGGAGGATTAAAAAAAAAGGTGAAAATCACGCAAAAGCGAAAGGCTATAGTCCATGGTGTCGGAGGGCATACTATAGTATGTCGTTTTTCACGATTTCGGAGGATTTGAAAAAAAGGTGAAAATCACGCAAAAGCGAAAGGCTATAGTCCATGGTGTCGGAGGGCATACTATAGTATGTCGTTTTTCACGATTTCGGAGGATTAAAAAAAAAGGTGAAAATCACGCAAAAGCGAAAGGCTATAGTCCATGGTGTCGGAGGGCATACTATAGTATGTCGTTTTTCACGATTTCGGAGGATTTAAAAAAAAAAGGTGAAAATCACGCAAAAGCGAAAGGCTATAGTCCATGGTCTCGGACCGCATACTAGTATGTCGTTTTTCACGATTTTGGAGGATTTAAAAAAAATAAGGTGAAAATCACGCAAAAGCGAAAGGCTATAGTCCATGGTGTCGGAGGGCATACTATAGTATGTCGTTTTTCACGATTTCGGAGGATTTAAAAAAAAAAGGTGAAAATCACGCAAAAGCGAAAGGCTATAGTCCATGGTGTCGGAGGGCATACTATAGTATGTCGTTTTTCACGATTTCGGAGGATTAAAAAAAAAGGTGAAAATCACGCAAAAGCGAAAGGCTATAGTCCATGGTGTCGGAGGGCATACTATAGTATGTCGTTTTTCACGATTTCGGAGGATTTAAAAAAAAAGGTGAAAATCACGCAAAAGCGAAAGGCTATAGTCCATGGTCTCGGACCGCATACTAGTATGTCGTTTTTCACGATTTTGGAGGATTTAAAAAAAAAAAGGTGAAAATCACGCAAAAGCGAAAGGCTATAGTCCATGGTGTCGGAGGGCATACTATAGTATGTCGTTTTTCACGATTTCGGAGGATTTGAAAAAAATGTGAAAATCACGCAAAAGCGAAAGGCTATAGTCCATGGTGTCGGAGAGCATACTATAGTATGTCGTTTTCAACGATTTCGGAGGATTAAAAAAAAAGGTGAAAATCACGCAAAAGCGAAAGGCTATAGTCCATGGTGTCGGAGGGCATACTATAGTATGTCGTTTTTCACGATTTCGGAGGATTTGAAAAAAATGTGAAAATCACGGAAAAGCGAAAGGCTATAGTCCATGGTGTCGGAGAGCATACTATAGTATGTCGTTTTTAACGATTTCGGAGGATTAAAAAAAAAGGTGAAAATCACGCAAAAGCGAAAGGCTATAGTCCATGGTGTCGGAGGGCATACTATAGTATGTCGTTTTTCACGATTTCGGAGGATTTGAAAAAAAGGTGAAAATCACGCAAAAGCGAAAGGCTATAGTCCATGGTGTCGGAGGGCATACTATAGTATGTCGTTTTTCACGATTTCGGAGGATTTAAAAAAAAAAGGTGAAAATCACGCAAAAGCGAAAGGCTATAGTCCATGGTCTCGGACCGCATACTAGTATGTCGTTTTTCACGATTTTGGAGGATTTAAAAAAAAAAAGTGAAAATCACGCAAAAGCGAAAGGCTATAGTCCATGGTGTCGGAGGGCATACTATAGTATGTCGTTTTTCACGATTTCGGAGGATTTGAAAAAAATGTGAAAATCACGCAAAAGCGAAAGGCTATAGTCCATGGTGTCGGAGAGCATACTATAGTATGTCGTTTTTAACGATTTCGGAGGATTAAAAAAAAAAGGTGAAAATCACGCAAAAGCGAAAGGCTATAGTCCATGGTGTCGGAGGGCATACTATAGTATGTCGTTTTTCACGATTTCGGAGGATTTGAAAAAAAGGTGAAAATCACGCAAAAGCGAAAGGCTATAGTCCATGGTGTCGGAGGGCATACTATAGTATGTCGTTTTTCACGATTTCGGAGGATTTGAAAAAAAGGTGAAAATCACGCAAAAGCGAAAGGCTATAGTCCATGGTGTCGGAGGGCATACTATAGTATGTCGTTTTTCACGATTTCGGAGGATTTGAAAAAAAGGTGAAAATCACGCAAAAGCGAAAGGCTATAGTCCATGGTGTCGGAGGGCATACTATAGTATGTCGTTTTTCACGATTTCGGAGGATTTAAAAAAAAAGGTGAAAATCACGCAAAAGCGAAAGGCTATAGTCCATGGTGTCGGAGGGCATACTATAGTATGTCGTTTTTCACGATTTCGGAGGATTTGAAAAAAAGGTGAAAATCACGCAAAAGCGAAAGGCTATAGTCCATGGTGTCGGAGGGCATACTATAGTATGTCGTTTTTCACGATTTCGGAGGATTTGAAAAAAAGGTGAAAATCACGCAAAAGCGAAAGGCTATAGTCCATGGTGTCGGAGAGCATACTATAGTATGTCGTTTTTAACGATTTCGGAGGATTTTAAAAAAAGGTGAAAATCACGCGAAAGCAAAAGGCTATAGTCCATGGTGTCGGAGGGCATACTATAGTATGTCGTTTTTCACGATTTCGGAGGATTAAAAAAAAAGGTGAAAATCACGCAAAAGCGAAAGGCTATAGTCCATGGTCTCGGACCGCATACTAGTATGTCGTTTTTCACGATTTCGGAGGATTTAAAAAAAAAAGGTGAAAATCACGCAAAAGCGAAAGGCGTGTCGGAGGGCATACTATAGTATGTCGTTTTTCACGATTTCGGAGGATAAAAAAAAAGGTGAAAATCACGCAAAAGCGAAAGGCTATAGTCCATGGTGTCGGAGGGCATACTATAGTATGTCGTTTTTCACGATTTCGGAGGATTTGAAAAAAAGGTGAAAATCACGCAAAAGCGAAAGGCTATAGTCCATGGTGTCGGAGGGCATACTATAGTATGTCGTTTTTCACAATTTCGGAGGATTTGAAAAAAAGGTGAAAATCACGCAAAAGCGAAAGGCTATAGTCCATGGTGTCGGAGGGCATACTATAGTATGTCGTTTTTCACGATTTCGGAGGATTAAAAAAAAAAGGTGAAAATCACGCAAAAGCGAAAGGCTATAGTCCATGGTGTCGGAGGGCATACTATAGTATGTCGTTTTTCACGATTTCGGAGGATTTGAAAAAAAGGTGAAAATCACGCAAAAGCGAAAGGCTATAGTCCATGGTGTCGGAGGGCATACTATAGTATGTCGTTTTTCACGATTTCGGAGGATTTGAAAAAAAGGTGAAAATCACGCAAAAGCGAAAGGCTATAGTCCATGGTGTCGGAGGGCATACTATAGTATGTCGTTTTTCACGATTTCGGAGGATTAAAAAAAAAGGTGAAAATCACGCAAAAGCGAAAGGCTATAGTCCATGGTGTCGGAGGGCATACTATAGTATGTCGTTTTTCACGATTTCGGAGGATTTAAAAAAAAAGGTGAAAATCACGCAAAAGCGAAAGGCTATAGTCCATGGTCTCGGACCGCATACTAGTATGTCGTTTTTCACGATTTTGGAGGATTTAAAAAAAAAAGGTGAAAATCACGCAAAAGCGAAAGGCTATAGTCCATGGTGTCGGAGGGCATACTATAGTATGTCGTTTTTCACGATTTCGGAGGATTAAAAAAAAAAAGGTGAAAATCACGCAAAAGCGAAAGGCTATAGTCCATGGTGTCGGAGGGCATACTATAGTATGTCGTTTTTCACGATTTCGGAGGATTAAAAAAAAAGGTGAAAATCACGCAAAAGCGAAAGGCTATAGTCCATGGTGTCGGAGGGCATACTATAGTATGTCGTTTTTCACGATTTCGGAGGATTTAAAAAAAAAGGTGAAAATCACGCAAAAGCGAAAGGCTATAGTCCATGGTCTCGGACCGCATACTAGTATGTCGTTTTTCACGATTTTGGAGGATTTAAAAAAAAAAAGGTGAAAATCACGCAAAAGCGAAAGGCTATAGTCCATGGTGTCGGAGGGCATACTATAGTATGTCGTTTTTCACGATTTCGGAGGATTTGAAAAAAATGTGAAAATCACGCAAAAGCGAAAGGCTATAGTCCATGGTGTCGGAGAGCATACTATAGTATGTCGTTTTTAACGATTTCGGAGGATTAAAAAAAAAGGTGAAAATCACGCAAAAGCGAAAGGCTATAGTCCATGGTGTCGGAGGGCATACTATAGTATGTCGTTTTTCACGATTTCGGAGGATTTGAAAAAAAATTGAAAATCACAGAAAAGCGAAAGGCTATAGTCCATGGTGTCGGAGAGCATACTATAGTATGTCGTTTTTAACGATTTCGGAGGATTAAAAAAAAAGGTGAAAATCACGCAAAAGCGAAAGGCTATAGTCCATGGTGTCGGAGGGCATACTATAGTATGTCGTTTTTCACGATTTCGGAGGATTTGAAAAAAAGGTGAAAATCACGCAAAAGCGAAAGGCTATAGTCCATGGTGTCGGAGGGCATACTATAGTATGTCGTTTTTCACGATTTCGGAGGATTTAAAAAAAAAGGTGAAAATCACGCAAAAGCGAAAGGCTATAGTCCATGGTCTCGGACCGCATACTAGTATGTCGTTTTTCACGATTTTGGAGGATTTTTAAAAAAAAGGTGAAAATCACGCAAAAGCGAAAGGCTATAGTCCATGGTGTCGGAGGGCATACTATAGTATGTCGTTTTTCACGATTTCGGAGGATTTAAAAAAAAGGTGAAAATCACGCGAAAGCAAAAGGCTATAGTCCATGGTGTCGGAGGGCATACTATAGTATGTCGTTTTTCACGATTTCGGAGGATTAAAAAAAAAGGTGAAAATCACGCAAAAGCGAAAGGCTATAGTCCATGGTCTCGGACCGCATACTAGTATGTCGTTTTTCACGATTTCGGAGGATTTAAAAAAAAAAAGGTGAAAATCACGCAAAAGCGAAAGGCGTGTCGGAGGGCATACTATAGTATGTCGTTTTTCACGATTTCGGAGGATAAAAAAAAAGGTGAAAATCACGCAAAAGCGAAAGGCTATAGTCCATGGTGTCGGAGGGCATACTATAGTATGTCGTTTTTCACGATTTCGGAGGATTTGAAAAAAAGGTGAAAATCACGCAAAAGCGAAAGGCTATAGTCCATGGTGTCGGAGGGCATACTATAGTATGTCGTTTTTCACAATTTCGGAGGATTTGAAAAAAAGGTGAAAATCACGCAAAAGCGAAAGGCTATAGTCCATGGTGTCGGAGGGCATACTATAGTATGTCGTTTTTCACGATTTCGGAGGATTAAAAAAAAAAGGTGAAAATCACGCAAAAGCGAAAGGCTATAGTCCATGGTGTCGGAGGGCATACTATAGTATGTCGTTTTTCACGATTTCGGAGGATTTGAAAAAAAGGTGAAAATCACGCAAAAGCGAAAGGCTATAGTCCATGGTGTCGGAGGGCATACTATAGTATGTCGTTTTTCACGATTTCGGAGGATTTGAAAAAAAGGTGAAAATCACGCAAAAGCGAAAGGCTATAGTCCATGGTGTCGGAGGGCATACTATAGTATGTCGTTTTTCACGATTTCGGAGGATTTGAAAAAAATGTGAAAATCACGCAAAAGCGAAAGGCTATAGTCCATGGTGTCGGAGAGCATACTATAGTATGTCGTTTTTAACGATTTCGGAGGATTAAAAAAAAAGGTGAAAATCACGCAAAAGCGAAAGGCTATAGTCCATGGTGTCGGAGGGCATACTATAGTATGTCGTTTTTCACGATTTCGGAGGATTTGAAAAAAAATTGAAAATCACGGAAAAGCGAAAGGCTATAGTCCATGGTGTCGGAGAGCATACTATAGTATGTCGTTTTTAACGATTTCGGAGGATTAAAAAAAAAGGTGAAAATCACGCAAAAGCGAAAGGCTATAGTCCATGGTGTCGGAGGGCATACTATAGTATGTCGTTTTTCACGATTTCGGAGGATTTGAAAAAAAGGTGAAAATCACGCAAAAGCGAAAGGCTATAGTCCATGGTGTCGGAGGGCATACTATAGTATGTCGTTTTTCACGATTTCGGAGGATTTAAAAAAAAAGGTGAAAATCACGCAAAAGCGAAAGGCTATAGTCCATGGTCTCGGACCGCATACTAGTATGTCGTTTTTCACGATTTTGGAGGATTTTAAAAAAAAAGGTGAAAATCACGCAAAAGCGAAAGGCTATAGTCCATGGTGTCGGAGGGCATACTATAGTATGTCGTTTTTCACGATTTCGGAGGATTTAAAAAAAAAAGTGAAAATCACGCAAAAGCGAAAGGCTATAGTCCATGGTGTCGGAGGGCATACTATAGTATGTCGTTTTTCACGATTTCGGAGGATTTAAAAAAAAAGGTGAAAATCACGCAAAAGCGAAAGGCTATAGTCCATGGTCTCGGACCGCATACTAGTATGTCGTTTTTCACGATTTTGGAGGATTTAAAAAAAAAAGGTGAAAATCACGCAAAAGCGAAAGGCTATAGTCCATGGTGTCGGAGGGCATACTATAGTATGTCGTTTTTCACGATTTCGGAGGATTAAAAAAAAAAAGGTGAAAATCACGCAAAAGCGAAAGGCTATAGTCCATGGTGTCGGAGGGCATACTATAGTATGTCGTTTTTCACGATTTCGGAGGATTAAAAAAAAAGGTGAAAATCACGCAAAAGCGAAAGGCTATAGTCCATGGTGTCGGAGGGCATACTATAGTATGTCGTTTTTCACGATTTCGGAGGATTTAAAAAAAAAGGTGAAAATCACGCAAAAGCGAAAGGCTATAGTCCATGGTGTCGGAGGGCATACTATAGTATGTCGTTTTTCACGATTTCGGAGGATTTTAAAAAAAAAGGTGAAAATCACGCAAAAGCGAAAGGCTATAGTCCATGGTGTCGGAGGGCATACTATAGTATGTGGTTTTTCACGATTTCGGAGGATTTGAAAAAAAGGTGAAAATCACGCAAAAGCGAAAGGCTATAGTCCATGGTGTCGGAGAGCATACTATAGTATGTCGTTTTTAACGATTTCGGAGGATTTAAAAAAAAGGTGAAAATCACGCAAAAGCAAAAGGCTATAGTCCATGGTGTCGGAGGGCATACTATAGTATGTCGTTTTTCACGATTTCGGAGGATTAAAAAAAAAGGTGAAAATCACGCAAAAGCGAAAGGCTATAGTCCATGGTGTCGGAGGGCATACTATAGTATGTCGTTTTTCACGATTTCGGAGGATTTTTAAAAAAAGGTGAAAATCACGCAAAAGCGAAAGGCTATAGTCCATGGTGTCGGAGGGCATACTATAGTATGTCGTTTTTCACGATTTCGGAGGATTTGAAAAAAAGGTGAAAATCACGCAAAAGCGAAAGGCTATAGTCCATGGTGTCGGAGGGCATACTATAGTATGTCGTTTTTCACGATTTCGGAGGATTTGAAAAAAAGGTGAAAATCACGCAAAAGCGAAAGGCTATAGTCCATGGTGTCGGAGGGCATACTATAGTATGTCGTTTTTCACGATTTCGGAGGATTTGAAAAAAAGGTGAAAATCACGCAAAAGCGAAAGGCTATAGTCCATGGTGTCGGAGGGCATACTATAGTATGTCGTTTTTCACGATTTTGGAGGATTTGAAAAAAAGGTGAAAATCACGCAAAAGCGAAAGGCTATAGTCCATGGTGTCGGAGGGCATACTATAGTATGTCGTTTTTCACGATTTCGGAGGATTTGAAAAAACGTTTTTCACGATTTCGGAGGATTTGAAAAAAAGGTGAAAATCACGCAAAAGCGAAAGGCTATAGTCCATGGTGTCGGAGGGCATACTATAGTATGTCGTTTTTCACGATTTTGGAGGATTTGAAAAAAAGGTGAAAATCACGCAAAAGCGAAAGGCTATAGTCCATGGTGTCGGAGGGCATACTATAGTATGTCGTTTTTCACGAGGGTTAGGGTTAGGGTTAGGTTGTGACAAAGAGACACCCCATAAGGACCGGAGACAATAATCTCAGCCGGGACCCTGATCCGGTCCACCCAGACACAAGACCGGCTATAGATTTTTATGGAAATAGGGTAAGTGCACTGTGCTATGCATGTTTTTACTAGCCAACCATCCAACCCGGTTCTAAGTGACAGAAAATAATCAATTGGAAATTAATTTCCACAGACTCTAAAGTAAAGGGTAGGGCGAGTGGAGGAAAGATGGTCGGACATGTGGGTGTGCAAGATCCTCAAAGGTCACATTCCGATTTTCCTTATCTGAGCTTACTCCTTCACATGGCCCACCAAATCTCCCACTCACTAGGATAAACTTGAGCATAGGGCAATACTAAGAGATGATAATACTAATAATAATCATCTCACGCCATCTGGAGCGTGCGCCCTTCGGGCGCATGGTGATACTAAGAGAAATGTGCCAATCTAAAGTACCTATTGCGAGGTAAAGGCAAAGGGGAGCGATGAGAACTCCCCTATAATAAGGAGGGAAATGAAAGGACTTTTGCTTGACGTCCTGGTTGGGTTGGGATTTAAATAAACCTAATCCGATTGTAAGGCAGTGTGAGAATATCAGATATGAGGATTCTTCTTTCACCCTATCTGGAGCGTGCGCCCTTAGGGCGCATGGTGATACTAAGAGAAATGTGCCAATCTAAAGTACCTATTGCGAGGTAAGGGCAAAGGGGAGCGATGAGAACTCTCCTATAATAAGGAGGGAAATGAAAGGACTTTTGCTTACCGTCCTGGTTGGGTTTGGAATTAAAATAAACCTAATCCGATTGTGAGGCAGTGTGAGAATATCAGATATGAGGATTCTTCTTTCACCCTATCAGGAGCGTGCGCCCTTCAGGAGCACGGCGATACTCAGAGGAATGTGCCCATCTAAAGTATTACGAGGTGAAGGTGAGGGGGAACAGTGAGAATTCTCCTATGATAAGGAGGGAAATGAAAGGGCTATTGCCTACCGTCCTGGTTGGGTTTAGGATTTAAACCCACCTAATCTGAATGTAAGGCGGGAGGCATACTATGGTCCGACGGGGCATTGGTACGATATGCGTCCGCACCTCGGACTAGCGCCTGCTCCCGTGCTTGCGGTTATGGTTAGGTTAGGGGTTAGGGGTATCGGATCAATGAATCATCGGACCAAACACATGTACCCATGTAAGGCAGTGTGATGATTGAGTGAGTGGTTCCTTTATAGAGAGCAATACCTACTGCTTGGTGTGTGAGAGAACGGTCCTCCATTTTTGTCTAATTTCTGTCTCAGACTAATCCAATGATGTAAGGTAAGGAATCCAAACCATCATCCGTTTGAAAAGGTGAAAGAGCGCTTGTCTATATGCTTTTAGAAGGTGCCACTCTAAAGTCCTACGAGGTTAACGTCAGGGGGAGTAGTGAGACTTCCCCATATATTAAGAGGGAAAGGAAAGGACTCTTGCTTACCGTTACAGTTTGGTTTAGGATTAAATACACCTAATCCAAACAGACGGCAGTGGGATGATTGAACGTGAGGGGGAGCAGTGATAATTTCCCATATATAAGAGGGAAATGAGAGGACTCTTGCTTACCGTTATGGTTTGGTTCAGGATATAAATACACCTGGTCCAAACAGGAGGCAGTGTGATGATTGAGTGAGTGATTCCATTCTGGAGAGCAAGATACAAGGTACAAGATATTGTGTTATTAAGGAGTCATAATGCCACAGTGTAAGCCACTTGCCCATTGAGGAGTCTACATACAAGGTGCAGCATTCACAACTAGTCCAATTATGGAAGGTAGGTAGGAGAGAGAGGTAATTATTAATACTACAAGAAAGATAGTTTCCAAAGCGGCAGGATATCCTGAGAGGGTATAGTAAATTGAAGAACTGGTCAGCTCTATGTCCGTGGAAATAAAGGTTGGGCTATCATGAGGAAGGGAAGTCTAATTTTTAAAAATAGGACCACGGAGATAGAGTCTCCAGACGTTTATAAGGTCAAATAAGTTGTCAATTTCAGAAAACATCGTCAGTAGATTCTGCTCGAATGGGAATACGGATGTTTCTGGCCATTAGAATCTAGACACCCTAACCCATATTAATCGAGCTTTGCCCACCCAGAGAGACGCCTCAACTCTGGGTGTGTTTTCCGTAATTCAATCAGGCATATTATGGGAGCTTTTTTGGCAAGGAGGGGAGCCTTAAGGCGAGATAGATAGTGAAAACAGGGAGGTCATATGGGAAGGAAACAGGGTGAACATCACAAGGGCACAGCAGGTGAGTAAGGATGAATAGGTGTTTGTCTATGGGATAGAGAAGATAATAATAACGGAGAGTTGGTACTACAAGGTGACAGGCGGAAACGGCCACTGGTCTAAGGACAGTTCTTAAATAATCTGAGGCGTGCCGCAGGCACGCGGCTACACTCCGAGGAGCATGCCAGCAAACGGATATGGGCAGGGTCTCTGTGACATGAGGGAAGGCAGTAGGACTATCTCCCGGAGGGCAAGTGCTTCTGCTTGCGGTTAAGGTCAGGTTGGGATTCAGAGAGACCTAGTCCCATTTTGGACCAAACCTACGAGAGGTTAAGGAGGACACTCCATATATGGAGAGGGAAGGAAAACTGGCACTTCCTAGGTGCGGTTAGGGTCAGGGATAGGAAATTAGTGTGACGGCCAGGCTATAACAGGGGCATAAACACTAGACTTCCATAATCTAAAGTGTGCCTGAGTAAGGATGAATGGGTGTTTGTCTATGGGATAGAAGGGATAATAACTAAGGACAGTTCTTAAATAATCTGGAGCGTGCCGCAGGCACGCGGCTACACTCCGAGGAGCATGCCAGCAAACGGATATGGGCAGGGTCTCTATGTCATGAGGGGAGGCGGAGGACACTCCATATATGGAGAGGGAAAGGAAACTAGCACTTCCTGGGTGCGGTTAGGGTCAGGGACAGGAAACCAGTGTGGCAGCCAGGCTATAACAGGGGCATAAACACTAGACCTAAATAATCTAAAGTGTGCCTGAGTAAGGATGAATGGGTGTTTGTCTATGGGATAGAAGGGATAATGACTAAGGACAGTTCCTAACTAATCTGAAGCGTGCCGTAGGCACGCGGCGCCCCTCCGAGGAGCACGCCAGCACACGGATATGGGCAGGGTCTCTATGTCATGAGGGGAGGCGGAGGACTACCTCCAGGAGGGCAAGGGCTTCTGCTTGCGGTTAAGGTAAGGTTTGGGATTCAGAGAGACCTAGTCCCATTTTAGACCATACCTGAGAGGTTAAGGAGGACACTCCATATATGGAGAGGGAAAGGAAACTAGCACTGCCTGGGTGCGGTTAGGGTCAGGGATGGGAAATTAGGGAGGCGCCTAGAACTAGTCCTAGGGTCTACTAAGGCTAAGAGTATAGGGGGAAAAAAAATAATAATGATAATAATGGAATAAGGGGAACATGTCTAGTAGATCGACCGAAGGTCACAACACTTTGACCTCGTGAACTCACCTCTGGAGCGCGAATCGATCAAACAATGTGGTGGCGCGGGAAACCTGCAGGTCTGGACCAGAGGGCGGGTCAGAGGAGGGGTGGATGACCAGCTACTGTCAGGTAACGCGCCCTTAGGGAGGGTCGACAAGTAAAGGCAGCTTAAGGAATTGAGATGAGACAACACGGGCAACCCCCTGTGTGCAGCCGCATGGGGCACGGGAATGCCAGGCAGGAGCTAAGACAAGTACCAACCCTAGTCCGAATATAATATATATAAGCCATACACTGTACATTATATATTACAATGGTAGGTTTTTGACCGTCCGGTCATGGGGGAGAGGGAAAATAATAATAATAATGACAATGAGAATAATAATAATATAATAATAATGATAATAATAATGAGGTGATGATGAAGGGCCTAATGGATGCAGCACAGAAATAGTAGGAAGGTCAAAATGACTGAAGATGGCCCTAATAATGCCAAAAACTCTACCCGGTGAAACCCAGAAAGGGGTATCTCCCAAAGAGCTTTATTTAGATAATCCAACCAAGGCTTTAGGGCCAATGAAGCTTTTTCCACAGCTATTGTAATGGAAATGCAAGGGCAAGAACGTTTGTAGATTGTCTAACAGGTGATCTGGAGGAGGGTGAATCCTCCATTTTGAAAGCTAGGTAGGGACCCCAGTCTCATGGAGGAGACCCTCTCAAAAGGAATTATATTTAAGGACAATGAAAACTAAATACAAGGGGTCTAATGGGGAGACCTAATTAAGAGCATTAGAACCAGGGCATGGACCAAGTCAATGATGGAAACACACGTGCTGTCAGGACACACGACGCGATGGACAGTAGGCTAACCTACCATTAGCCATTAGCTAAGCCAGCCACTTTGCTGGGTGAAGGGGTGAAAAAACGAACTTTTACAATGATAACAGGCAACACATATCACTTGAATAGACACACCTAGTTGATGTCTAATGACCCAGGGCCATAGATATTAGCAAGGAACCACCAACACACAATAGTAGACGGATGGAAGGGGAGAGAACTGGAGCAGCACCACTTACCACGAATCCAGGGACAGGAGAATGGCTTCCAGGGACGTCCGCGCCGAGGTGTGCCCTAGTGGCCACCCCTGCAATAGCATGGAAAACCCGGAGGATTCTGACACTAAACCATTAATTAAAACAAGTAGAAGGGAGACCTAAGTCCCCACAGTGTAAGGACAGTCAGATACATATTATAACCCATGTATGAGGATGAAATAAGGGACTGGGATGTCAAGAGGAAGGAACTATGAATAAAAAGGTTGCACTGAGAATATATGAAATAACTGGGACAGGAAGTCCAAGGGACTTTCTTGTTCTGCTCTTCTGAGGCACGTGCACAGGGCCGTCACAGCAATCCTAGTGGCCACCCCCTAGTGACAGCATAAACCAAATTCACTCGGTGGCGCGCTACGAGCTTGTAGATCTGCTATTTACAATCATAACTGTTCTTAATCATCTCTTACAGTCCAGAGGCACTCACGCATATGAATATACTAACCCCGGTATGTAGAGGTAATCGACACCATTTGTTTAATAGTGATCAAGGCACATACTTGTTGCAATATAAGGCACACAATTCAAGTATAAATGGAATAATATGCAGGTGCTTCATCAGGATCCGTTCTCATACCAGTATGTGAGGGTAATAAACACCATATTGTCTAATAGTGATCAGGGCACATGATCTAGGGTCCGTTCTCATTCCTATATGTAAAGGTAATAGAGGTAACACTACTAATGAAACGCCTGCCACGTGGGGCGTGGTCAGGGCATGTTATATCCTCCCGGTATGTAGGGGTAAAAAGTACCCTATGTCTAATAGTGATCAGGGCACATAATATAGGGTCCGTTCTCATTCCTATATGTAAAGGAAATAGGGGTAACATTAATAATAAAACGCCTGCCACGTGGGGCGTGGTCAGGGCATATTATATCCTCCCGGTATGTAGGGGTAAAAAGTACCCTATGTCTAATAGTGATCAGGGCACATCATCTAGGGTCCGTTCTCATTCCTATATATAAGGGTAATAAACACCATTTGTCCAATGGTGATAAGGGCACATCCCTGTTGTAATATAAACAACACAATCCAATTGGATGACATGACATAAAATGGAACACTTTCCCAGGAGGGGAATGACTATTCTTCCACAGGGCAGCACCAACAGCTAAAGCGTTTCTCCTTCAGTCTCTCAGAACTCCGTGTCCACACTGGTCGGCTAGGCGGCATGGGCTCCAAGAAGAGGTCCATTTGGTCCCGTGTTAGGAAGTATCTAAACTAAAAACCGACACACCGTCAGGTCCGTCGCATCTGAACAGCGGTGGTATGGGGTGTTCATCGAATGCCACTCTGTTCCAGGATCCACACAGGGCTATCCCGAGGGGAGAAGAGAAGGTGTTTTGAAATGATGAGTATTATATACATTCATCCAGGTGGGACCGGTTACAATAAATCCATGTAAAACTAAGATGGAGTAGCCAGAAGTGTAAGGTATCATCTTAACAGGGTTAGGGCCTAATAACTAAAGGAGACAGTCTGGAATGACACCATGTCCACAGAACTGTAGGGAGATATAAATAATTTAGGCCCTATGGCGCCCTCTCCTGGACACTTTAAATGTGGGCTCTGTAAAAATATGCAAGGGCACTCCACCACTTCATATAGAGAATTATGAGAGTATGTCCCATACTGTAGTATAAGACCACTTGAAGGAAGGAATGATTGGCTCTCAAAACATACCAGCCTTTCGCGGGTTAGGTTGTGACAAAGAGACACCCCATAAGGACCGGAGACAATAATCTCAGCCGGGACCCTGATCCGGTCCACCCAGACACAAGACCGGCTATAGATTTTTATGGAAATAGGGTAAGTGCACTGTGCTATGGGTTAGGGTTAGGGTTAGGGTTAGGGTTAGGGTTAGGGTTAGGGTTAGGGTTAGGGTTAGGGTTAGGGTTAGGGTTAGGGTTAGGGTTAGGGTTAGGGTTAGGG
Source organism: Electrona antarctica (assembly GCF_951216825.1). Taxonomy (NCBI): domain Eukaryota; kingdom Metazoa; phylum Chordata; class Actinopteri; order Myctophiformes; family Myctophidae; genus Electrona; species Electrona antarctica. Next base: position 10,352 of record NW_027638419.1, on the reverse strand, counting down.
TTAGGGTTAGGGTTAGGGTTAGGGTTAGGGTTAGGGTTAGGGTTAGGGTTAGGGTTAGGGTTAGGGTTAGGGTTAGGGTTAGGGTTAGGGTTAGGGTTAGGGTTAGGGTTAGGGTTAGGGTTAGGGTTAGGGTTAGGGTTAGGGTTAGGGTTAGGGTTAGGGTTAGGGTTAGGGTTAGGGTTAGGGTTAGGGTTAGGGTTAGGGTTAGGGTTAGGGTTAGGGTTAGGGTTAGGGTTAGGGTTAGGGTTAGGGTTAGGGTTAGGGTTAGGGTTAGGGTTAGGGTTAGGGTTAGGGTTAGGGTTAGGGTTAGGGTTAGGGTTAGGGTTAGGGTTAGGGTTAGGGTTAGGGTTAGGGTTAGGGTTAGGGTTAGGGTTAGGGTTAGGGTTAGGGTTAGGGTTAGGGTTAGGGTTAGGGTTAGGGTTAGGGTTAGGGTTAGGGTTAGGGTTAGGGTTAGGGTTAGGGTTAGGGTTAGGGTTAGGGTTAGGGTTAGGGTTAGGGTTAGGGTTAGGGTTAGGGTTAGGGTTAGGGTTAGGGTTAGGGTTAGGGTTAGGGTTAGGGTTAGGGTTAGGGTTAGGGTTAGGGTTAGGGTTAGGGTTAGGGTTAGGGTTAGGGTTAGGGTTAGGGTTAGGGTTAGGGTTAGGGTTAGGGTTAGGGTTAGGGTTAGGGTTAGGGTTAGGGTTAGGGTTAGGGTTAGGGTTAGGGTTAGGGTTAGGGTTAGGGTTAGGGTTAGGGTTAGGGTTAGGGTTAGGGTTAGGGTTAGGGTTAGGGTTAGGGTTAGGGTTAGGGTTAGGGTTAGGGTTAGGGTTAGGGTTAGGGTTAGGGTTAGGGTTAGGGTTAGGGTTAGGGTTAGGGTTAGGGTTAGGGTTAGGGTTAGGGTTAGGGTTAGGGTTAGGGTTAGGGTTAGGGTTAGGGTTAGGGTTAGGGTTAGGGTTAGGGTTAGGGTTAGGGTTAGGGTTAGGGTTAGGGTTAGGGTTAGGGTTAGGGTTAGGGTTAGGGTTAGGGTTAGGGTTAGGGTTAGGGTTAGGGTTAGGGTTAGGGTTAGGGTTAGGGTTAGGGTTAGGGTTAGGGTTAGGGTTAGGGTTAGGGTTAGGGTTAGGGTTAGGGTTAGGGTTAGGGTTAGGGTTAGGGTTAGGGTTAGGGTTAGGGTTAGGGTTAGGGTTAGGGTTAGGGTTAGGGTTAGGGTTAGGGTTAGGGTTAGGGTTAGGGTTAGGGTTAGGGTTAGGGTTAGGGTTAGGGTTAGGGTTAGGGTTAGGGTTAGGGTTAGGGTTAGGGTTAGGGTTAGGGTTAGGGTTAGGGTTAGGGTTAGGGTTAGGGTTAGGGTTAGGGTTAGGGTTAGGGTTAGGGTTAGGGTTAGGGTTAGGGTTAGGGTTAGGGTTAGGGTTAGGGTTAGGGTTAGGGTTAGGGTTAGGGTTAGGGTTAGGGTTAGGGTTAGGGTTAGGGTTAGGGTTAGGGTTAGGGTTAGGGTTAGGGTTAGGGTTAGGGTTAGGGTTAGGGTTAGGGTTAGGGTTAGGGTTAGGGTTAGGGTTAGGGTTAGGGTTAGGGTTAGGGTTAGGGTTAGGGTTAGGGTTAGGGTTAGGGTTAGGGTTAGGGTTAGGGTTAGGGTTAGGGTTAGGGTTAGGGTTAGGGTTAGGGTTAGGGTTAGGGTTAGGGTTAGGGTTAGGGTTAGGGTTAGGGTTAGGGTTAGGGTTAGGGTTAGGGTTAGGGTTAGGGTTAGGGTTAGGGTTAGGGTTAGGGTTAGGGTTAGGGTTAGGGTTAGGGTTAGGGTTAGGGTTAGGGTTAGGGTTAGGGTTAGGGTTAGGGTTAGGGTTAGGGTTAGGGTTAGGGTTAGGGTTAGGGTTAGGGTTAGGGTTAGGGTTAGGGTTAGGGTTAGGGTTAGGGTTAGGGTTAGGGTTAGGGTTAGGGTTAGGGTTAGGGTTAGGGTTAGGGTTAGGGTTAGGGTTAGGGTTAGGGTTAGGGTTAGGGTTAGGGTTAGGGTTAGGGTTAGGGTTAGGGTTAGGGTTAGGGTTAGGGTTAGGGTTAGGGTTAGGGTTAGGGTTAGGGTTAGGGTTAGGGTTAGGGTTAGGGTTAGGGTTAGGGTTAGGGTTAGGGTTAGGGTTAGGGTTAGGGTTAGGGTTAGGGTTAGGGTTAGGGTTAGGGTTAGGGTTAGGGTTAGGGTTAGGGTTAGGGTTAGGGTTAGGGTTAGGGTTAGGGTTAGGGTTAGGGTTAGGGTTAGGGTTAGGGTTAGGGTTAGGGTTAGGGTTAGGGTTAGGGTTAGGGTTAGGGTTAGGGTTAGGGTTAGGGTTAGGGTTAGGGTTAGGGTTAGGGTTAGGGTTAGGGTTAGGGTTAGGGTTAGGGTTAGGGTTAGGGTTAGGGTTAGGGTTAGGGTTAGGGTTAGGGTTAGGGTTAGGGTTAGGGTTAGGGTTAGGGTTAGGGTTAGGGTTAGGGTTAGGGTTAGGGTTAGGGTTAGGGTTAGGGTTAGGGTTAGGGTTAGGGTTAGGGTTAGGGTTAGGGTTAGGGTTAGGGTTAGGGTTAGGGTTAGGGTTAGGGTTAGGGTTAGGGTTAGGGTTAGGGTTAGGGTTAGGGTTAGGGTTAGGGTTAGGGTTAGGGTTAGGGTTAGGGTTAGGGTTAGGGTTAGGGTTAGGGTTAGGGTTAGGGTTAGGGTTAGGGTTAGGGTTAGGGTTAGGGTTAGGGTTAGGGTTAGGGTTAGGGTTAGGGTTAGGGTTAGGGTTAGGGTTAGGGTTAGGGTTAGGGTTAGGGTTAGGGTTAGGGTTAGGGTTAGGGTTAGGGTTAGGGTTAGGGTTAGGGTTAGGGTTAGGGTTAGGGTTAGGGTTAGGGTTAGGGTTAGGGTTAGGGTTAGGGTTAGGGTTAGGGTTAGGGTTAGGGTTAGGGTTAGGGTTAGGGTTAGGGTTAGGGTTAGGGTTAGGGTTAGGGTTAGGGTTAGGGTTAGGGTTAGGGTTAGGGTTAGGGTTAGGGTTAGGGTTAGGGTTAGGGTTAGGGTTAGGGTTAGGGTTAGGGTTAGGGTTAGGGTTAGGGTTAGGGTTAGGGTTAGGGTTAGGGTTAGGGTTAGGGTTAGGGTTAGGGTTAGGGTTAGGGTTAGGGTTAGGGTTAGGGTTAGGGTTAGGGTTAGGGTTAGGGTTAGGGTTAGGGTTAGGGTTAGGGTTAGGGTTAGGGTTAGGGTTAGGGTTAGGGTTAGGGTTAGGGTTAGGGTTAGGGTTAGGGTTAGGGTTAGGGTTAGGGTTAGGGTTAGGGTTAGGGTTAGGGTTAGGGTTAGGGTTAGGGTTAGGGTTAGGGTTAGGGTTAGGGTTAGGGTTAGGGTTAGGGTTAGGGTTAGGGTTAGGGTTAGGGTTAGGGTTAGGGTTAGGGTTAGGGTTAGGGTTAGGGTTAGGGTTAGGGTTAGGGTTAGGGTTAGGGTTAGGGTTAGGGTTAGGGTTAGGGTTAGGGTTAGGGTTAGGGTTAGGGTTAGGGTTAGGGTTAGGGTTAGGGTTAGGGTTAGGGTTAGGGTTAGGGTTAGGGTTAGGGTTAGGGTTAGGGTTAGGGTTAGGGTTAGGGTTAGGGTTAGGGTTAGGGTTAGGGTTAGGGTTAGGGTTAGGGTTAGGGTTAGGGTTAGGGTTAGGGTTAGGGTTAGGGTTAGGGTTAGGGTTAGGGTTAGGGTTAGGGTTAGGGTTAGGGTTAGGGTTAGGGTTAGGGTTAGGGTTAGGGTTAGGGTTAGGGTTAGGGTTAGGGTTAGGGTTAGGGTTAGGGTTAGGGTTAGGGTTAGGGTTAGGGTTAGGGTTAGGGTTAGGGTTAGGGTTAGGGTTAGGGTTAGGGTTAGGGTTAGGGTTAGGGTTAGGGTTAGGGTTAGGGTTAGGGTTAGGGTTAGGGTTAGGGTTAGGGTTAGGGTTAGGGTTAGGGTTAGGGTTAGGGTTAGGGTTAGGGTTAGGGTTAGGGTTAGGGTTAGGGTTAGGGTTAGGGTTAGGGTTAGGGTTAGGGTTAGGGTTAGGGTTAGGGTTAGGGTTAGGGTTAGGGTTAGGGTTAGGGTTAGGGTTAGGGTTAGGGTTAGGGTTAGGGTTAGGGTTAGGGTTAGGGTTAGGGTTAGGGTTAGGGTTAGGGTTAGGGTTAGGGTTAGGGTTAGGGTTAGGGTTAGGGTTAGGGTTAGGGTTAGGGTTAGGGTTAGGGTTAGGGTTAGGGTTAGGGTTAGGGTTAGGGTTAGGGTTAGGGTTAGGGTTAGGGTTAGGGTTAGGGTTAGGGTTAGGGTTAGGGTTAGGGTTAGGGTTAGGGTTAGGGTTAGGGTTAGGGTTAGGGTTAGGGTTAGGGTTAGGGTTAGGGTTAGGGTTAGGGTTAGGGTTAGGGTTAGGGTTAGGGTTAGGGTTAGGGTTAGGGTTAGGGTTAGGGTTAGGGTTAGGGTTAGGGTTAGGGTTAGGGTTAGGGTTAGGGTTAGGGTTAGGGTTAGGGTTAGGGTTAGGGTTAGGGTTAGGGTTAGGGTTAGGGTTAGGGTTAGGGTTAGGGTTAGGGTTAGGGTTAGGGTTAGGGTTAGGGTTAGGGTTAGGGTTAGGGTTAGGGTTAGGGTTAGGGTTAGGGTTAGGGTTAGGGTTAGGGTTAGGGTTAGGGTTAGGGTTAGGGTTAGGGTTAGGGTTAGGGTTAGGGTTAGGGTTAGGGTTAGGGTTAGGGTTAGGGTTAGGGTTAGGGTTAGGGTTAGGGTTAGGGTTAGGGTTAGGGTTAGGGTTAGGGTTAGGGTTAGGGTTAGGGTTAGGGTTAGGGTTAGGGTTAGGGTTAGGGTTAGGGTTAGGGTTAGGGTTAGGGTTAGGGTTAGGGTTAGGGTTAGGGTTAGGGTTAGGGTTAGGGTTAGGGTTAGGGTTAGGGTTAGGGTTAGGGTTAGGGTTAGGGTTAGGGTTAGGGTTAGGGTTAGGGTTAGGGTTAGGGTTAGGGTTAGGGTTAGGGTTAGGGTTAGGGTTAGGGTTAGGGTTAGGGTTAGGGTTAGGGTTAGGGTTAGGGTTAGGGTTAGGGTTAGGGTTAGGGTTAGGGTTAGGGTTAGGGTTAGGGTTAGGGTTAGGGTTAGGGTTAGGGTTAGGGTTAGGGTTAGGGTTAGGGTTAGGGTTAGGGTTAGGGTTAGGGTTAGGGTTAGGGTTAGGGTTAGGGTTAGGGTTAGGGTTAGGGTTAGGGTTAGGGTTAGGGTTAGGGTTAGGGTTAGGGTTAGGGTTAGGGTTAGGGTTAGGGTTAGGGTTAGGGTTAGGGTTAGGGTTAGGGTTAGGGTTAGGGTTAGGGTTAGGGTTAGGGTTAGGGTTAGGGTTAGGGTTAGGGTTAGGGTTAGGGTTAGGGTTAGGGTTAGGGTTAGGGTTAGGGTTAGGGTTAGGGTTAGGGTTAGGGTTAGGGTTAGGGTTAGGGTTAGGGTTAGGGTTAGGGTTAGGGTTAGGGTTAGGGTTAGGGTTAGGGTTAGGGTTAGGGTTAGGGTTAGGGTTAGGGTTAGGGTTAGGGTTAGGGTTAGGGTTAGGGTTAGGGTTAGGGTTAGGGTTAGGGTTAGGGTTAGGGTTAGGGTTAGGGTTAGGGTTAGGGTTAGGGTTAGGGTTAGGGTTAGGGTTAGGGTTAGGGTTAGGGTTAGGGTTAGGGTTAGGGTTAGGGTTAGGGTTAGGGTTAGGGTTAGGGTTAGGGTTAGGGTTAGGGTTAGGGTTAGGGTTAGGGTTAGGGTTAGGGTTAGGGTTAGGGTTAGGGTTAGGGTTAGGGTTAGGGTTAGGGTTAGGGTTAGGGTTAGGGTTAGGGTTAGGGTTAGGGTTAGGGTTAGGGTTAGGGTTAGGGTTAGGGTTAGGGTTAGGGTTAGGGTTAGGGTTAGGGTTAGGGTTAGGGTTAGGGTTAGGGTTAGGGTTAGGGTTAGGGTTAGGGTTAGGGTTAGGGTTAGGGTTAGGGTTAGGGTTAGGGTTAGGGTTAGGGTTAGGGTTAGGGTTAGGGTTAGGGTTAGGGTTAGGGTTAGGGTTAGGGTTAGGGTTAGGGTTAGGGTTAGGGTTAGGGTTAGGGTTAGGGTTAGGGTTAGGGTTAGGGTTAGGGTTAGGGTTAGGGTTAGGGTTAGGGTTAGGGTTAGGGTTAGGGTTAGGGTTAGGGTTAGGGTTAGGGTTAGGGTTAGGGTTAGGGTTAGGGTTAGGGTTAGGGTTAGGGTTAGGGTTAGGGTTAGGGTTAGGGTTAGGGTTAGGGTTAGGGTTAGGGTTAGGGTTAGGGTTAGGGTTAGGGTTAGGGTTAGGGTTAGGGTTAGGGTTAGGGTTAGGGTTAGGGTTAGGGTTAGGGTTAGGGTTAGGGTTAGGGTTAGGGTTAGGGTTAGGGTTAGGGTTAGGGTTAGGGTTAGGGTTAGGGTTAGGGTTAGGGTTAGGGTTAGGGTTAGGGTTAGGGTTAGGGTTAGGGTTAGGGTTAGGGTTAGGGTTAGGGTTAGGGTTAGGGTTAGGGTTAGGGTTAGGGTTAGGGTTAGGGTTAGGGTTAGGGTTAGGGTTAGGGTTAGGGTTAGGGTTAGGGTTAGGGTTAGGGTTAGGGTTAGGGTTAGGGTTAGGGTTAGGGTTAGGGTTAGGGTTAGGGTTAGGGTTAGGGTTAGGGTTAGGGTTAGGGTTAGGGTTAGGGTTAGGGTTAGGGTTAGGGTTAGGGTTAGGGTTAGGGTTAGGGTTAGGGTTAGGGTTAGGGTTAGGGTTAGGGTTAGGGTTAGGGTTAGGGTTAGGGTTAGGGTTAGGGTTAGGGTTAGGGTTAGGGTTAGGGTTAGGGTTAGGGTTAGGGTTAGGGTTAGGGTTAGGGTTAGGGTTAGGGTTAGGGTTAGGGTTAGGGTTAGGGTTAGGGTTAGGGTTAGGGTTAGGGTTAGGGTTAGGGTTAGGGTTAGGGTTAGGGTTAGGGTTAGGGTTAGGGTTAGGGTTAGGGTTAGGGTTAGGGTTAGGGTTAGGGTTAGGGTTAGGGTTAGGGTTAGGGTTAGGGTTAGGGTTAGGGTTAGGGTTAGGGTTAGGGTTAGGGTTAGGGTTAGGGTTAGGGTTAGGGTTAGGGTTAGGGTTAGGGTTAGGGTTAGGGTTAGGGTTAGGGTTAGGGTTAGGGTTAGGGTTAGGGTTAGGGTTAGGGTTAGGGTTAGGGTTAGGGTTAGGGTTAGGGTTAGGGTTAGGGTTAGGGTTAGGGTTAGGGTTAGGGTTAGGGTTAGGGTTAGGGTTAGGGTTAGGGTTAGGGTTAGGGTTAGGGTTAGGGTTAGGGTTAGGGTTAGGGTTAGGGTTAGGGTTAGGGTTAGGGTTAGGGTTAGGGTTAGGGTTAGGGTTAGGGTTAGGGTTAGGGTTAGGGTTAGGGTTAGGGTTAGGGTTAGGGTTAGGGTTAGGGTTAGGGTTAGGGTTAGGGTTAGGGTTAGGGTTAGGGTTAGGGTTAGGGTTAGGGTTAGGGTTAGGGTTAGGGTTAGGGTTAGGGTTAGGGTTAGGGTTAGGGTTAGGGTTAGGGTTAGGGTTAGGGTTAGGGTTAGGGTTAGGGTTAGGGTTAGGGTTAGGGTTAGGGTTAGGGTTAGGGTTAGGGTTAGGGTTAGGGTTAGGGTTAGGGTTAGGGTTAGGGTTAGGGTTAGGGTTAGGGTTAGGGTTAGGGTTAGGGTTAGGGTTAGGGTTAGGGTTAGGGTTAGGGTTAGGGTTAGGGTTAGGGTTAGGGTTAGGGTTAGGGTTAGGGTTAGGGTTAGGGTTAGGGTTAGGGTTAGGGTTAGGGTTAGGGTTAGGGTTAGGGTTAGGGTTAGGGTTAGGGTTAGGGTTAGGGTTAGGGTTAGGGTTAGGGTTAGGGTTAGGGTTAGGGTTAGGGTTAGGGTTAGGGTTAGGGTTAGGGTTAGGGTTAGGGTTAGGGTTAGGGTTAGGGTTAGGGTTAGGGTTAGGGTTAGGGTTAGGGTTAGGGTTAGGGTTAGGGTTAGGGTTAGGGTTAG